>NC_057805.1:411803906-411968192 GCF_018294505.1 Triticum aestivum | reverse complement strand
GCCCGCGCCGGCCGCCACCCGCCGGCGACCGCGCTTCCTCCCCGCCGGCCTCCTCTCCCGTGCCTCGTCGCCCCTCCTCCTCGTCCTTTGCTCCCTCCGGCGACGGCTCCGGCCGAAGCCCCGTCGAGCCCGAGCCCCGATCTGGATCGGGAAGTACGTGCGTCGATTTTCCCGAGACCCTCAAATTTCTTCCAAGTCTTTATTTTTTCTTCAGCATGTGCCCCTGTTCAACATTACATAACTCTCTGCATGTAGCTCCGTTTCGCGCGTGTAATATGTCAAATTGTTCGTCTCGTGATGCTCTACATTTTGTTCAATTGCACCATGTTCATTAGACGCCATCTGGATGCCCAAATCTCTGTTGCAAGAGTGGTAGTTGCTGTTATCTGCTGGTTCTTAACAGAACTTGGAGATTTGTCATTTTTGTATCATTTAATCTGTGCATCTTATGGGCATGATCTCTACATGTGTTTTGTTGTATGTCATGCCATCTTTCCACGGGTGTATGCCATGTATTTTTGTGATCTCTGTGGTGACTAGCACAACATGCAAACTAGGCTCCGTAATGTTTCTGATTTCAGGGACTAGTGATTTCTCTAAGTCTTTGTCTGCTGTTATTTTGTTGCCATATAAACTTGATGCTACAGAGAGATCTATGCATATTTTGGAGATTTTCAGTAAGGATGTTTTGTAAATAAAGTTGTAATCGATCCATTACTACCCTTGTTTGAATTATGGAGTGCCATAGCATGACTCAATCTTGCTCTACTTTTGCTATAAAATATTTCTGGCAGATTCTTAACATGATATGCTATTTTGCCAAGCTTGTTGTAGTTGACCCATACATGCTATGCTTTTGTTATTACCATGGATAGCTTCATAAACATGCCATATTGCTGTAGGTATGCTTGTTGTCATGCATTGCTTTGTGGTGAGTGCATCAAGCTTACAAGGTTGCCATCATATCTTCTGGTCCTTTTTGGCTTATGGTCAGTAAGGGACTTTTGTCATATGCATTTAGTAGAACACTACCATGCCTTGTTTTGCCATGTTAAGTTCCTGTAGCATGTTGATTTCGTGCCCTGAACATTGCTACCTGATGCTGTTTTCTGCCATGCCCAGTAATTTCACCAAGTCTGTGAACCTGTTATCTTTTGCACTTTTGCCATGCTTGTTTGAGCTTGTTATGTTGTGATCTAGCCGCAGCTCAGTGTTCATCTTTTGTCAAGCATCTCCTGTATATTACAGCCATGTGCCTTGTTGCTACGTTGGAGTGACGTAGCATGGTTACTTGTTGCATTTTAAGTGCTATCATGCTGTTAATCGCAGATTCGTGTCATTCTTGTTTTGCTTGCCATTTGCAAACCGTGCATCCGTTTCCGGTGATCTTTATATCGATTTCGACCGAAATCATCTCATCTTTCCAGTGGCATGCTTGGTTTGCCAAGTTACTGCCTTGTTCATCATTTTCCTTCCGGAGCACGCATATGCATCGCATATCATATCTTGCATATCATACATGTTTTGCATCATGTTGCTTGTGCATTTCTCGTGATTGATTGTTGTTCCGTGGCTTGTGTTCTTGTCTTGGGTAGAGCCGGGAGACGAGTTCGTGAGCGAGGAACCTGTTGAGTACGCTTACGAGGATCAAGCTTTCGACAACTCAGAGAACCTTGCAGGCAAGATGACCACCCCTCGAAATCACTTCTATCTTTGCTTTGCTAGTTGTTCGCTCTATTGCCATGCTACGCTACCTATCACTTGCTATATCATGTCTCCCATTTTGCCATGTCAGCCTCTAACCATCCTTTTCTAGCAAACAGTTGTTTGGCTAAGTTACCGCTTTTGCTCAGCCCTTCTTATAGCGTTGCTAGTTGCAGGTGAAGTTGAAGTTTGTTCCATGTCGGAACATGGATATGTTGGGATATCACAATATCTCTTATTGTATTAATGCATCTATATATTTTGGTAAAGGGTGGAAGGCTCGGCCTTATGCCTGGTGGTTTGTTCCACTCTTGCCGCCCTAGTTGCTGATATACCGGTATTATGTTCCTTGAGTTTGCGTTCCTTACGCGGTCGGGTGATTTATGGGACCCCCTTGACAGTTCGCCTTGAATAAAACTCCTCCAGCAAGGCCCAACTTTGGTTTTACCATTTGCCGCCTAAGCCTTTTCCCCCGGGTTTTCGCGAGCCCGAGGGTCATCTTTATTTAAACCCCCGGGCCAGTGTTCCTCTGAGTGCTGGTCCAAACTAGAGCCACTTGCAGCACCACCTTGGGGAAACTCGAGGATTGGTTTTAGTTGTACGTAGTGTTCATCCGGTGTGCCCTGAGAAGGAGATATGTGCAGCTCCTATCGGGATTTGTCGGGACATTCGGGCGGCTTTGCTGGTCTTGTTTTACCATTGTCGAAATGTCTTGTAAACCGGGATTCCGAGACTGCTCGGGTCTTTCCGGGAGAAGGTTTATCCTTTATTGACCGTGAGAGCTTATGATGGGCTAAGTTGGGACACCCCTGCAGGGTATTATCTTTCGAAAGCCGTGCCCGCGGTTATGAGGTAGATGGGAATTTGTTAATGTCCGGTTGTAGAGAACTTGTCACTTGACCCAATTAAAAATACATCAACTGTGTGTGTAGCCGTGATGGTCTCTTCTCGGCGGAGTCCGGGAAGTGAACACGGCCTGAGTTATGAATGACGTAAGTAGGAGTTCAAGATCACTTCTTGGTCATTACTAGATGACGACCGTTCCGTTGCTTCTCTTCTCGCTCTCTCTTGCGTATGTTAGCCACCATATATGATTATTGCCGCTGCAGCTCCACCTCATTTCACCATCCTTTCCTATAAGCTTAAATAGTTTTGATCTCGCGGGTGTGAGATTGTTGAGTCCTCGTGACTCACAGATTCTACCAAAACAGTTGCAGCTGCCGACGATGCCAGTGCAGATGATGGGATCGATCTCAAGTGGGAGTTCGATGAGGAACGTGGTCGTTACTATGTGTCTTTTCCTGATGATCAGTAGTGGAGCCCAGTTGGGACGATCAGGGATCTAGCATTTGGGGTTGTCTTATTTTCATTTGGATCTTGACCGTAGTCGGTCTATGTGTGTATTTTGGATGATGTATGAATTATATTTATGTATTGTGTGAAGTGGCGATTGTAAGCCAACTCTTTATCCCATTCTTGTTCATTACATGGGATTGTGTGAAGATGACCCTTCTTGCGACAAAACCACTATGCGGTTATGCCTCTAAGTCACGCCTTGACACGTGGGAGATATAGCCGCATCGTGGGCGTTACATAATCATCACTACGCGACTGCCAGGCGTTCATAACATCTTGAGTTGCTGGGAAAATTGGTGCATCACCTAGCGATGCTTCAAGGACATATGCTTTCTTGGCAGTTATGAGGATGATCTTCAAGTTACGGACCCAATCCGTATAGTTGCTACCATCGTCTTTCAGCTTGGTTTCTCTAGGTATGCATTGAAGTTGAGGGCAACATTAGCGTGGGCCATTGGATCTCCATGATAGATTGTAAAGACAATTTTAGACTAACTTCATGATAATTAAGTGCATCTAATCAAATTATTTAATGAACTCCCACTCAGATAGACATCCCTCTAGTCATCTAAGTGATACATGATCCGAATCGACTAGGCCGTATCCGATCATCACGTCAGACGGACTAGTCATCAACGGTGAACGTCTCCATGTTGATCGCATCTACTATACGACTCATGTTCGACCTTTCGGTCTCTCGTGTTCCGAGGCCATGTCTGTACATGCTAGCCTCGTCAAGTCAACCTGAGTGTTTCGCATGTGTAAATCTGGCTTACACCCGTTGTTTTCGAACGATAGAATATATCACACCCGATCATCATGTGGTGCTCCAAAAAATGAACCTCTGCAACGGTGCACACTTAGGGGGAACACATTTCTTGAAATTTTAGTGAGGGATCATCTTATTTATGCTACCGTCGTTCTAAGCAAATAAGATGTAAACAGGATAAACATCACATGCAAATCATAAAGTGACATGATATGGCCAATATCATCTTGCGCCTTTGATCTCCATCTTCGAGGCGCGGCATGATCACCATCTTCACCGGCATGACACCATGATCTCCATCATCGTGTCTTCATGAAGTTGTCTCGCCAACTATTACTTCTACTACTATGTCTAACGGTTAGCAAAAAGTAAAGTAATTACATGGCATTTATATTGACTCGCAGGTCATACAATAAATTAAGACAACTCCTATGGCTCCTACCGGTTGACAGTTCCTATTACAAGAACATGATCAATCTCATACATCACATATATAATTCATCACATCCTTCCGGGCATATCACATCACATAGCATACCCTGCAAAAACAAGTTGGATGTCCTCTAATTGTTGTTGCATGTTTTACGTGGCTGTTATGGGTTTCTTGCAAGAATGTTTCTTACCTACGCAAAAGCCATAACGGTGATATGCCAATTGCTATTTACCCTTCATAAGGACCCTCTTCGTTGAATCTGATCCAGCTAAAGTGGGAGAGACAGACACCCGCTAGCCACCTTATGCAACAAGTGCATGTCAGGCGGGGGAACCAGTCTCACGTAAGCATACGTGTAAAGTAGGTCCGGGCCGCTTCATCCCACAATGCCGCCGAATCAAGATAGGACTAGTAACGGCAAGCAAATTGTACAAATCATCGCCCACAACTACTTGTGTTCTACTCATGCATAGAATCTACGCATAGACCTAGCTCATGATGCCACTGTTGGGGAACGTAGTAATAATTCAAAAAAATCCTACGTGTCACCAAGATCAATCTAGGAGAAGCTAGCAACGAGAGAGAGGGAGTGCATCTTCATACCCTTGAAGATCACTAAGCGGAAGCGTTACAACAACGCGGTTGATGGAGTCGTACTCATGGCGATTCAAATCGCGGAAGATTCGATCCAAGCGCCGAACTGACGGCGTCTCCGTGTTCAACACACGTACAGCCCAGGGACGTCTCCTCCTTCTTGATCTAACAAGGGGAGAGGAGAAGTTGAGGGAGAACTCTGGTAGGACGGCAGTGTGGTGGTGGAGCTCGTGGTTCTTCGGCAGAGCTTCACTATGCTCAACGGAGGAGGAGGAGGAGTTGGAGGGGGTCGGTTGTGCCAGGGGCAAGGGGTGCAACTCCCATGCAGCTCCCTACTATATATAGGTGCGAAGGGGGCTGGTTTCTTGCCCTCCAGTCCATTGGGGCGTTGGCAAAGGTGGGAGGAAAGGAATCCCATCCTTCCCCTTCCCCACCGATAGTTATCCCCCCTTTTTAGGGATTTTGATCTTATCCCTTCGGCATATGACCTTATTCAATCTAAGGGGGGATCATGGTGCGCTTTGCCCAGGGGTGTGGGGCTTTGCCCGCACTACCCAAGTTCTTGTGGGTCCCCCCATGCTGGTGGGCCCCAATCCGGAACTTTCTAGAACCTTCCCGGGACAATACCGAAAAATCCCGAACATATTCGGATGGCAAAAATAGGACTTCCCATATATAAATCATTAACTCTGGACAATTCTGGTACTCCTCGTGGCATTAGGGATCTCATCTGAGACTCCGAACAACTTTCAGTAACCACATACAATTCCCATTACAACTCTAGCGTCACCGAACCTTTAGTGTGTAGACCCTACGGGTTCGCGAACCATGCAGACATGACCGAGATGCCTCTCCGGCAAATAACCAATAGCGGGATCTGGATACCCATATTGGCTCCCACATGTTCCATGATGATCTCATCGGATGAAGCACGATGTCGGGGATTCAATCAATCCCGTGTACAATTCCCTTTGTCCACTGATCTGTTACCAGCCCGAGATTCGATCGTCGGTATCCCATACCTTGTTCAATCTCAATACCAGCAAGTCTCTTTACTCATTCCGTAACACATGATCCCATGGCTAACTCCTTAGTCACATTGAGCTCATTATGATGATTCATTATCGAGTGGGCCCAGAGATACCACTACAAAAAAAAGACACTTCCGTGATGATTCGTGCTTGTCACAGTAGCTCACGTTTTCTGTCATGCATGTACATCCATGACAAATTTATGACATAATGAAGATAGTCATACCTGTGCTAGCGTAGAAGTGTTCCATGACATTACCGAAATTATCATCACGTAAGTGTCCACTTCCATGACGATAAATCATGCGTCATGGAAGTGCTTTTGTCAAGGGTGACCGACACGTGGCATCCACCGCAACGGAACACCGTTAAGCTATCAGGTATGGTTTGGATCCGATAACCCGGTAACTGCTGGAACCAATGAGGATTTTCCACGTGTAAAATTCTCATTGGCCGGAGGAAACACGTGTCTGCTCCTCGGTGGGCCAGATGTCGCCTGTCCAATGGAGGAGACATGCCTATCATACGTCGACACGTGGCAGGGCCCAACAGAGGCCCATATAGGTTTAAATGGCCGGCCCAGTCAAAGGCCCGTAGAACTTACTCAGGTACTAGTGGGCTAGCCCAACAATGACCTATTTAGTAAAGGCCCATTTACGGCCCGGAACCAGATCTGGCCCGTTAATTATTCGCCGAATATTTGGGCCCAATTACAGCCTAGTGAATTTCTGCCTATTAGAGGCCCGATGTAGACATGGGCCCATTTCAGCCCGGTATGTCTTTCGGCCTGGGAATGGCCCATGCCGCCCATGGGCCATATATGGTCCGACGCGACATCTGGCCCCCTAATGGCCCATGATAAAGGTGACAACAGTTCAGCCCAACATGACTTTCGGCCTGTTAAAGGCCTGTCGTATAATTCGGCCCGTTCATGCATGTACTAAGCTTTCGGCCTCTTAAAGGCCCATTATATCAGTGGGCCAACTAAGGCCCAAGATATGTTTCGGCCTGGTAATGGCCCGTCATATAAATGGGCCAAAAAGGACCGGTCTACATTTCAGCCTGTTGAAGGCCCGTCGACGACTAGTGAAAATTGAGGCCCAACATGCATTTCGGCCTGCTAAAGGCCCATGGTTTTATTTGGGCCGTAACAAGCCAGTAGAATATTCAGCCTGTTAATGGCCCAACGCTACCTGGGCCAATCTAAGCGCTGGGTCAACAAAAGGCCCAACTAAAATTTGGGCCGAATATAGGCCGGAGTAAGTTGTGGGGCTGGCGCAAAGTGTGAAGGCCCCAATGGCCATTCGGGCCCAAGAAAGATGCAGGCCGGCCCAATTGTGGCCCGCTAAAAACTAGGCCCGTTAGAGGCGAATGTTTCGGCCCGGTCGACTACATCAGATTTTTTTTCACATAGCGAATGATGGCAGTAACTAGTAGGAATTAAGAACAAGCCTAGTCTATACAATAAAGAAATTATTGCATAGTAACTTAGAATAAACCTACACTATACAATAAAGGATTTATGGTATATTACATCCACTGGGCATCGAAGTTCGCTACCAGTCATCATAAAGCGCAACGAAGAAGCAGATTACAAAAACTGGGCACCATTGCACCGTAACAAAATAATACTGAACCGAGACCACTTCCAAGACAGTTCAAGAAAGGTTAGCCTTGTGCGAGAACTGCTGAGCAAGGCTGTGAGACCGGCCTAGCATGTCGGTCATAGCTTCCAGGTGTAGCTGTTTAGCAATGAGGTTCTCATTGGTGTTCTCCACAATCTTTCTTAGAGATAGGACTTCAAGTCGAAGTTGAGTTGCAGAATGCCTTTCTGCTAGAACTTGGGACTGAAGAAGTCGAACTGATTCAGACAGCGAATTCTGTGAGCTTGTCTCACTGCTAGTCTCAAGTAACTTGAACACTGCATCAAGACAAGACTTTGGGGTTGTCTCGCTATCTTCAAGATGTTTTGCCTTCTTTGCTGCAATATATGTTGGGTTTGTCTCACAGCCTTCAGCAGACTTGTCAATGCCATCAGGCATATCACCCTGAAATAAGCAGAGAGATGACATGTTTTCCACGTGTATAAACAAAGATGATAACTGTGCTGTCAATTCCATCCAATTCAAATTAGAAAATAAAGATTAAGTTCAAAATATCAATAGCATAATCTGGCATTGTTCTTAATGCGGGGAGCTTCACCACACTACTGGATTACCATGTCAACATAAGAAGCATGGATGAAGGGCAAAGACAATCGTTGTATCTATTTTGGTTAATGTGCATGGCATGTTGTTCATATCATCAGCCACGTCAGTAAGATAAAACAGGAGATGACAAGGTGCAAACGTGGGCTGCTTCACCACACACTGGATTATAGATCCACAAAAACAAGCATACATATAGGGAGTATTGAGTAATGTGCATGGTATGAATATGGAATTTGGTTTTACAAGTAAAACTTGGAACTTACGGTTCTTGCGAACTTGCATTTTGATAGAAACAACAAACTAAACAGCAGTAAACGATAGGGAGTATGAGCAAATTAAACAGCAGTTGAGGATAAAGGCTTTAGAAGGACTGATTTACATTAACAGTTAACACCGGCTTTATAATGCCCTTCTCCATGTCAAGGAAAGGATAACTCAAGAATTTCAGCACAGAATCTTCTTCATAAGCATTGCATGTACTCTACATTTTGTAGAGAGTAATTATAGATATGATAATACTGGAAGGGATAGAGGATAATGAAGTTAAGATGCAGATTCATGCTACATAATCAACTACCAATCCCTGGAAGTACAAGCGTTAGAGGACAAAATGTAGTGAAAAGACCAATGGGCTACACTTCTGCACTGGCATTGTCTGTGTATTAAACTTTTTGGTAAGATTAAATATAGATCTGATATCTTTTAGTAAATGGTGGGCGAGGGAGATAAGATGCAGAATGCTACACAATGACCCAATCCCTCTTCCCATAATACAAGAGTGTTTTGAACACTGGTGCACTGTACAAAACGTTCTTATATTATGGGTGTCGGGTGGTAGGTGCGACATATGCCAATGGGTGGCTTATCATTGTGGGAGCAAGTAAGACATCGCCGGTGCCTGGAAACGGGATAAGGCGAAGACATGCACGCCGGCGAATCTTACCCAGGTTTGGGGCTCTCCGTGGAGATAACATAGTCCTGCTCTGCGGGGTCTCCGCATGATCACTAGATCAACACAAGTGGCTACAAGCGGCTCCTTGAGCTGTTCGGCTAGAGGAAGAAGAAGGGCAAGGCTAGCTCTCCTCTTCTCTCTATGTGGTGTCTAAAACTCTAAGAGATCAACCCTTTGAATTGGTGCCCTGGGGGTTTTATATAGGCCTACACCTAGGGGTACAATGGTAATCTGGCTGGATGCGGGTCCAGGCCGTCAGTGTCTGTACCCGCCGGCTTCTCCGCCGGCCGCTGGGTCCCGCCGGCTGCCGGCCTCTTGGCCGACAGGCCGGCCGCATCGCCTGGGGGTCTTGCCGGCGGCTAGTTACTGTAGCCTCGCCCCTGATGACGAGGGCTTTGCCGAGGTAAGCATGGCTACAGTGCCGCCGTCTGGCGGGCTCTCACTATAGTCTTACCTCGTCTTATCTCCTTAATGATGCACATACTTTGAGATAGTGAGGTAGCCGGCTATTGGGAGCCGGCTACACCCCAGGCCGACTGGGGGGCTTGGCCGCCCTCGAGCGTCTCTCTGGCAGTGTGTCGTGGGTGGCGTCATGGTCAACATGGGTGGAGCAGTGCTATTATGACACGAAGTACGTATTCTGATCGTATAGTAATCATAAAAGGGGGAAACCGTAAGCATTTTTTGAGCAAAAGGGGGTTTCCCCTCCGATTTCTATTAAAGAAACCACCACGGAACCAACATGATCAATTAAACCCTAAGCATGATCAATTAAACCATATTATAACCGTGCCATGGCACATTTAAAGCTGCAAACCGGAGAAATGATATTTAGCATCCATTGTTTGCTTCGAACTAAGAACTAAATTCTAAGAGCTGAAAAGAATGTAGAGTAACCAAGTTACGATCTATTTTCTGGTTGAGATCAAAAAGTTGGGGAGATATGAAGTACCACCTCTCTTGCGGCGCCGTATAGGCATCGGGGGTGCGATGGCTATCGGTGGCGTTGAAGCAGATCTCCGACGGTAGACGGGTGCATCGGGGGATAAGTCCTGTTGCGGTGGAAGAGAAGGTCGTGTGAGCAGCCCCGACAAAGAGGACGACGCGCCGATGAAGCGAGAGGACGCGATGCAAGGCTCTTGGTCCGTCTCCGTGGATTCGAAACGTCCATCTCTAGCAGTGGACGACGAGGGCTTGGTAGGCGGTCCGGCATGGTGGAGGACGGTGGCGAGGGATGGGGTGGAGGACGGCGGCGATGGATGGGGTGGCGGACGAAGGATGCTGGTGTGGGGATGGTGTTCTAGCGCGGACGGTGTATGAATGGGAAAATGGAGGGAGAGGTACGGGGAACCATGTTTTTGGGACACGCCTGTCTAAAATATGGGAAAGTTACGAACTTAGCCCCCGTTTATAATTTGGACGTCTCGTCGGTTGGGGATAGGAGGGTAATCTCGTATCTTGCCAATATTTGCCTAGAGCGATTTCGGGAAAGGAGAGGGTGTTTTGGCGCCCATGGTTGGCGCCCAGGGTGTATGAACGGGGCTGACAGGTAGGGCGGTTGTGTCACGTCTGAGTGAAGTTACAAACCTGCCCCTAATTAAAAATATTTGCCTACATTGATTTCGGCCAAGTTGAGTTTGTTCTGCCGCCCACCATGTATGGATGGGGAAATGGAGGGAGAAACAGAGGTCTTTCAGACGAGCTTGAATCAAATGTGTTTTGCTGCCCTTGTTTGGCGCCCACCGTGTCGGGTTGGGCTCAGAGGCGCTCGTGTCACGTCTAATTGAAGTTACTAACCTACCCCTATTGAAAGCAGTGGAAATCAGGACAATGGATTGTCCGTGTAATGGGTAGACAGTAATTTCCATCTCCCAAACACTTGGCTACGGGCAGCCGACGTGGGAGTGGACATTTTGCCGCTTCTTTCGAATTTTGGGACAATAAGCATCCACGCTTACCCTGGCAACTAAATTCGAATCCATTTTATATTCCTATACGAATCTTTATAAATCATTCTATGTGTTTTTATATATCTTCAAAAGCACAACAAAGATGTAATCCACTGTCATATATGAATATGATTTACAAATTCCAATACTCAAAATCAGAAGCTAGAATCCAGTTTAAGGTGAATTCGAATATTTGGAACACTTCATGTCAAACTCAAATGTCACACGCAGCATAATGTGTACTCCCATTTAGATATGTACACAAGCGATGTATCAAGATTCAAATACCGAGTCAATCAACCAAGAATGTACATAACTAACAGACATATAAACACTTATAGAGTATATGGATCAATAATATCAACTAACATACATAAGCCAGGCCGCTGTACTTTTTTTTTTCTAGAACAACATCCTTTTTTTAGCAAAGCTACTACAGCATCTTGGCCCTTTCCGATGCGTGACACTTATGGTCCATCTATACTACTATTATTGCTGAATGCACATGCAGCCCGATTGGCATATTTGTAGGTCTGGCACAAAAATTAAAATGAAATGTCTCCGAGTCTTATCAATTAATACAGACTTGTACTCAAATAAAATTACAAACCAAAAAACAAAAAACAATTATTACATGATCTCTAAAACAAATGGTTTGATTAATTACATGTACAAACAACACAAAGGTTATTCAAGGATGGAAAGAACATTTCACCTATGATTTACCAAGTGGGAATTTAATTTCCTTTTTTCCTTCAGGACCTTAACAATGCGGTCAGTCTCAGCTTGCTTTGTTTTGAAATCCACCAAATATTTAATGGTTGTCTTGAGTACTGCTTGTGATTGTGCTGCTTGCTTCCTCAACATGTCAACTTCATCTGTAAGTGCAGAAGCAGAATCTCTTTCTACCACTAGTTTAGCCTCTACAGCATCAGCAGTTGGCAATTCATGATGCACAATTGGGCCGGTGCCACTGCTGTGGGATGATACAACGTCCATGGGGACCTCGCTCTTTGATCATGGGCTAACCTATTTTGCCATTAAAGTTCCGAGTGGATTCCGAAAAGTTGAGGTTAGCAAAACATCTCAAATGGGAGTTATAACAGCAAATTAGTTAAACAAACAAGGAATTAAAGAGTTTCAATTGAAAAGTAGTTATTAACATCATTGTAACCGGTTGTTGCAGCAGCAAAGCAGTTAAACAAACACGTTTTGCAAAAGGTACCTGTTGTGGCATTGGAGTTTCTCTTGAATCCTGAAAAGTTGAGTAGCCAGTAACGTGATTAGGGCAACCGGTTGCAGCAGCAAAGCAGTTAAGCAAAAAAGTTTTGCAAAAGGAACCTATTGTGGCATTGGAGTTTCTCTTGGATCCTGAAAAGTTGAGTAGTCAGTAACTTGATTAGAGCAACAAGTTACAGCAGCAAACCTGTTACACAAATATATTTTTGAAAATGTACCTGCTGTGCAATTGGACTTCCAATTCGATCCTGAAAACTTGAAGTTGGTAAGATGATTACAGCAACAAGTTACAGCAGCAAACTAGGTAAACAAGGAAGTTTCTGAAAACATACCTGTTGTGCCAACGGGTTTAATTTGGATCCTGCAAAGTTGAATGTTAGCAATCAATAAATAAAGTTTTGCAAGAGCCATAAGAAACTAACATCAAACTAGTAAAACTAACCGGTTTTGGCAACTTATTTAATTACACATGAACTAGTAAAACTAACAAGTTCTTGGCAACGTATTAAAGTAACAAGTCGGTACCGTTTACTAGCAACACAAACATCTGTAAATTTCTTTGATGTAAGCAAAATGATTCCAACACATATGTAAGTTAAAAAGACGGTGTCCCTCATATAAACCTGACAATTGTCTATCTATGAACATGCAAACATTACTAGTGCTACAAGTGATAACAGTGAACCATTTAAACAAACATGGTATCAGAACATAAATTACACGTGAATTCTGCTGCACCCTAGAAGTACATATGACCAGCTATCTACGTGCTTAAGTAGTTATTTAAGTTCAGGCAAACAGGTAATTCTTAATAGTAAGTATCAAACACATAGATAGGTGCAGTCTATAATAGGATTAACAGGCTATGGCATTATGTAATCAGTAGCAAACTAAATTAAGCCAAGCAACGTAATTGAACAATTTTGCAATAAGTGGCTAACTAAAATTCTGAGAAGCAGATAACTGAACTTACGCTAGCTCTTCGTACAGGCAGACTGCAAGTTATTTTTCACTTACAAGGTTCTATGAAGAAGTCCATGGCATCAATTGCTTGGATAGGCAGTCCCAATACTTCTTTCTTCCCACATTACATTGGTAAGTCGAATGGTTAATCTGGTAAGATGGTGCATCCTTGATATGTTATATGAGGATGTGTAGTCAGACTAGTTGTAGTCAGACGCATCACACTGGCTTTTACTGTATATTTCATGCGATTACATTTGGCATATCGAGATCTAAGCCATGTACAATAGGATGAAAAGACTAGCATCCTTCACATTATTGGCGAACTCAGTTCTTAGAAACAAGAAATTCAACCATTATGTGGGTAAATCAAAAGCGCCACTGGAATATTTTTCTCTACCCCAATCATACACACAAAAAGGGGCGACGCCACCATAGGGGCTGGTATGGGCGGCCGCCTTGGGTGGCTGGAAAGTGTGCACCTAGTTTGAGTTGTCCAGGTTGGCCCAGGCTAGTTTTGTTCGGCCCAACGCACAAGCATGCAATGTAAAAAATGAAGAAAAATGTTTCAAATTGGATGGGCCAATAACGTAAGTGCAAGGCAGGCCCATTAGCAGGCTCGCGGCCCAAACGAGCGCCTCTCATATCGATCAACATAAGGAAAAATCCCAATTCGTTTGGTCCAGCCTCCAGTCTAGTTCGCTGCTAACCTAGTCGCCGCTGGACAGACCGACATAGAACTTCCTCGCGCCCTTCTTGGAGGGCAGTCGCCGGGCTTCAATCGAACGGAAGGACAAGAAGATGAAGATCCAACCCTGGGTGTAGCCTGCGTGGGAGGCAGCGGCGCCAGCACGGGCATGGCATCGAGCTTGCGCAAACGGACAGTCGCAGCTTGCAAGAGTAGCATGCGCAACGAGTAGGTACATCACATCCCTGATTATATCTAATTCAACTGTTCAATTTCTGGCCAATAGTTAAAGCTGACGGTGTTGTAAAACTGCTTGTATGTAGGGAATCTATGAGAAAATGAAACCAATTTCTGCTTATTTTATAACAACCCCAATCAATACTGAACTGACTGAATCTGATGTATCTAATCAAGTTTCCGGTGGAAACATACAAGCTCATGTTGTTCTTGAGCCTGAAGTGTCTAATGAACAGATTGCTAATGAAGGATTTGATGCAAACATTTTACATGCTCCTGGTGATGAACATATAGTGCCTAATGAGGGATCTAGTGCAAGCATTTTGCAAGCTCCCATTGAAGGATTTAGTGTCTAATGATGATCTGCTATGTTGAGAGAGACATAGAGATTTGCAGGCATTGATGACAAGCAAATTATAGTACATTTTCATGGCTTGAGGAAACGTCGAGGCCATCTACCAGAAAGTCCCCGTATCATGACAATGTAGCATAAATACTTTTCTAATCTATTGTTTCAAAGTATTGACATACTTGTGCAGGATAGATATATGGATATGCAGTTTGCGCACTGGTTATAGGTGCAATTACACTTCGATATTTTCAGCCAGAGAACGAATAATTCAAGCAGGTACAGACCATGTTAGTAGTCCTTGTACACCATGTTGCATTTTGTGTTTTCGGTGCTTGCATCATTTAGTGTTTTATAATCCGAACTACTTTGGATCATTAGCTGGTTTTCAAAGTGCATGTAGCTTCACATTTCTCAAGTTATGTTGATTTCCGGAGTGCAAGTGCCTTTGTATTTTCTAAGTTAAATGTTCGCCCCTGGTAACTTCAATTCGTGGATCCGTCACTGCACACAAATCATACACGCATGCCAGTACAAATTAAATGAAATGCAGAGACTTACGCTAGCTCGTTGTACAGGCTCACTGCAGCTCTGCTTGCGCTTGGGATGTTCCATCTACAAGTCCATGTTACCACTTGCTTGGATGTGCAGGCCTTGTGCTCCTTGCATCACCCTCTGCATTTTTGACACGGCAAATGGTTGATCAAATAAGAGGAATCGACCTTGCTGTTGTACCGGAGGACAGATACTTACAAGGTTATACGGGTGAGCAGGATGTGTACCAGATCCCGTAGCACCGTCATGCTTCATTAAAGAATGGTTTTGCTTGTTTCAGATGATATCTCCAGAAGAAATAAGAGTTAAAGTTAGAGTTGCATAGGCGTGTAAGCTAAGAGAGAAGTGAAAGGATATCCAAACATCATTGGAACAGTGCACAAGGGAGTGATGTGTGGATACCTAGTTCGGGCCGGCGTTTGGGCATGCTCGCCTACCTAGCGGGTCACTTCAGAGCCGTTGAGGGTGACGCGATGGCGTTGGCTGGCCGCGCACGGATGCAGATCTTGTGTGGCAGCTGAGGGAGTCCTAGACTAAGGGCCCCTTGGGCATCCGGCCTGTTATCCTATGGGCCGGACTGATGGGCTGTGAAGACGTGAAGATCGAAGACTATACAGGTGTCCGGATTGGACTTTCCTTGGCGTGGAAGGCAAGCTAGGGGACCAACTGTGAAGATTCCTTCTTATGTAACCGACCCCATGTAACCCTAGATCTCTCCGGTGTCTATATAAACCGGAGAGCATAGTCCGGATAGAGAGAGACTCATTACTATAGTCATACAGGTTAGACTTCTAGGGTTTAGCCATTACGATCTCGTGGTAGATCGACTCTTGTAACACTCATATTCATCCAGATCAATCAAGCAGGAAGTAGGGTATTACCTCCATAGAGAGGGCCCGAACCTGGGTAAACATCGTGTCCCTTGTCTCCTGTTACCATCGATCCTAGACGCATAGTTCGGGACCCCCTACCCGAGATCCGCCGGTTTTGACACCGACATTGGTGCTTTCATTGAGAGTTCCACTGTGCCATTGGCAAAGGACTCGATGGCCCCCTCGATCGTCAGTAATGATGTCGTCCAGGGAGAAACCTTCCTCCCCAGATAAATCTTTGCGTTCGGCAACTTCGTACTGCGGGCCAACTCGCTTGGCCATCTCTAGCAGGTCGATAGCTACGTCCCTGGCCATCAGGTCAGATTGGGAAGCTTGAATTACGTCGTGGATATCCGTGGAGACTTGATCTTCAATGGATTTGAGACCGCGGCAATTGCTCCCTCGCGCTCTGATGAACATGACTTGAATCTGTTATCGGATTACGTCCAGGAGATGGATCCTGTTGCTACAACGGCTTCAAACTCGAAGCAAATCGTGCCCTCCGAGGCCACAAAGTCCGTGCTGTTGGATCCGCACACGGACTGGACATCCTGCAACGAGCGCGTCAATCGAACTCCGGACTCGTCTCCAGCTATACGTTCCGGATCAGGTGTGCCTGCGGACACCGAGATGGATCGGTTATTGATTTTCGAATTTAGCGCCGCAGACATCTTCTAGCATTCACCTTTGGGTGGCGTGCTAAACTCTTTAAAGAACATGTCCTTGGGGGGAAGACTCACAGCCGAACTATGTTCGGTTCGAGCTAGAGGCAGATGACGAGGAATTTTGCTTCCCACCCGCCACCCACTTCATAGCCACCGTCGATGACTTAACCGACGTACCTAACTATGGCTCCAAAGACATCGACGATATGGACGATGATGCCAACAAGGACCAAGGCCATGACCCGCGATTCACTGGACATTGGACGGCCACCTCCTCGTACGACGTGTACATGGTTGATACACCTAAAGGATCTGGCAACGACAAAGAAGAGCGAGACGCGAATAAACCCCCTGAGACACAGTCCAAGCATCGGCGCCCCAAACGCCGCTCTAAGCCTCGTCGCTCAAAAGATAGCAATACTGGCACCGGAGAAAATAGCACTCCGGATGACGCTGAAAACAACGAAGACCCGGTCGGAGCTACATCCGAACAGGTGGAACATGACAAGAGGCAAGACAACCCTGATGAACAGGCAATAGAAGATGACTCGGAGGACAATAGTTACCGTCCACCCTCTGAGGAGGAGACAAGCCTCGGCAACGAAGATTTCATCGTGCCCGAGGATCCTCTGGAGCAGGAGCGCTTTAAGCTTGAGCTCATAGCCACTGCAAGGAGCCTGAAAAAGAAACAGCAGCAGCTTCAAGCTGAACAAGATCTGCTCGTTGACAGATGGACTGACGTCCTGACAGCTGAAGAATACGGCCTCAAGTGCCCAGCCAAGAGCTACCTGAAACGCAGACTGCTACCTCAATTAGATGAGGAGGCGCTGGAGCACACATCTCCCTCGCGTAATGCGGAACGACCACCATGTGGTCGAGACAGGGCGGCCGACCGGCCACCCCGCGGTCGGGATAAAGCGGCAATTCAGGCCGAACAGCAGCCTGCCCCACCACCCTGTAAAAATAGTGACGGAAGAGTTCGGGGTCACATGTACGACCTCCGGCAGATCCTGGACAGTAGAGCAGGACATACAAGATCGATCTACGGATCGCGAGGTCCATGGCAGCACTCACGGCACTTATGACCCGCTTCTACGCGGGAGAGGATAGTTGCCTGGCTCGCATTACAAACACATCCAACGACACAGGCCCCTCCCAGGCCAAAAACAGCACCGGCAAGCTCCGGCGCAATACACGCAAACGCCGAAGCAATGGCGATAGCACCGGTGACACAACAGTTCACACCGGATTCAGTGGCTCCAAGTCCGGCCAGCGAAAGAAGCCCTATAAAAGGAGCACCGGAAGGCCATCCAGCTTAAACCGCATACTCGATCGTCCTTGCCAGATACATGGCACTTGTCGGTGTCAAAACCGGCGGATCTCGGGTAGGGGGTCCCGAACTGTGCGTCTAAGGCGGATGGTAACAGGAGGCGGGGGACACGATGTTTACCCAGGTTCGGGCCCTCTCAATGGAGGTAATACGCTACTTCCTGCTTGATTGATCTTGGTGATATGAGTATTACAAGAGTTGATCTACCACGAGATCGTAGAGGCTAAACCCTAGAAGCTAGCCTATGGTATGATTGTTGTTGTCCTATGGACTAAATCCTCCGATTTATATAGACACCGGAGGGGGCTAGGGTTACACAGAGTCGGTTACAAGGGAGGAGATCTACATATCCGTATTGCCAAGCTTGCCTTCCACGCCAAGGAGAGTCCCACCCGGACACGGGACGAAGTCTTCAATCTTGTATCTTCATAGTCCAACAGTTCGGCCAAAGGATATAGTCCGGCTGTCCGAGGGCCCCCTAATCCAGGACTCCCTCAGTAGCCCCTGAACCAGGCTTCAATGACGATGAGTCTGGCGCGCAGATTGTGTTCGGCATTGCAAGGCGGGTTCTTCTCCAAATTCTGAGTACCTGTCGAGTAGTGTCCGGCTTCCCATGAATGTTGCACTCCTCGGCTTCTGCGCCTAATAATGGCTATCCTCCACGTGCCGGGCGAATGCGAGAAGTCGGGGCATTTTTGCACTAGCCACCCTAACCATGTTAGTAAATCGTCTATTTAAGGGACCAGGGATCCTCAGATCCAGATCACACCATCCTCCCTCAGCGAGTATCCATCGGAGCGCGCCCGGAAAAATCCATCCTATCATGGCCGATCGTCGCAGCTCCTCCTCCCGCTCCCGTAGCCCTAAGCCAGGCAACTGGAAGAAGTGTTCCATTTCCCACAGACAGTTAGTGGAGTTATGGACCCAGGGGTTTCTTCCTCCTGCGTATACGGTCCCTGTCCGAGCTGGACTAGCCACTTACAATGGCGGGGAACAAGCAGAGAGCTTTCCCAACCCGTCAATGGGGGAGGAGGTATGCCTTGTCCCGTACTTCTTAAGGGCACTCAGATTTCCAATCCATCCGTTCCTCCGCGGGCTCCTGGAGTTCTACGGCCTCCAGCTGCATAATTTTACTCCTGCCTCCATATTACACATCGCAGGCTATGTCGCCCTTTGCGAGCTATTTTTGGGCTGTGAAGCTCATTTCGAGCTATGGAAGAGGCTATTCTGCCTCGTACACCGTACACAGGAGGGGTCGATATATCAAGTGGGCGGAGCCGAGATATGGCGCATCGCCGGGACCGGGTACCTGTCCGGTACTCCAAAGAACACATCCGAAGACTGGCCTTTGGAGTGGTTTTATATGGAGGACGTCCCCCTTCCGGACCCTGTTCGGATGGGCCTGCCTGAGTTTAATAGCGCCCCTTTGAAGAAACGGCGCAGCTGGCGCCCTCGGAGCCCCCAGGAGGAAGATAACATAGAGGTCCTTTACCTGATGGGCCGGATACAAACGCTGGCCAAATCAGGATTGAAAATAATCGAGGTTATGTCAATATGTATAATGCGGGGGTGCAGCCACTTCAATATCGGGGACAACCCATGTGGCAGTTCAATGGAGAAGACGATGCCACCCGCTGCGGTCGTAAAGGTCCGGACTTCATCAATGCTGTAGCAAAAATACTGTCCGATTTATATAAAGGAGAGGAAGAGGAGTTCATCCGTATCAAGCCACGGGATGGATTCTCCATGTACAACCCCCAAACTAGGTGACCTGCTACCTTTTACTCCAGACCTTCCGCATTCTTTGTCATAAGTATTTACCTTGCTATTTGTGGGAGGTCCACAGCCCGCCTCCACAACCAGAGGACCCTGACCGGGCCCTCGACCCCGGACTTGAAGAGGATCCGGACACATTTGTGGAGCTTATTGACAGGACGTTCCATCAATTGAGCTGCGACGATGCCATGGTGGCCATCATAGCCGATTATCCTGGACTACTCCCTGCATCGGATGTACGTAAAACCGGAGTCCCAACTTCCGAGAAGGATCCCTTTTTCTGCACTTCACCTACCGCGCACATATGGTGTCTTACAGGGAAGGCCCTCGGGACGCCATGCCGAACCCGCAGTGACTCACCAACAAGGGGCACCGAAGTTGGGTAGGCTTAAAAGGAAGGCGGTCAGGACTGAGACGCCATCGCAAAGGTATGAAAAAGAACCCCGCTCCGTGGTTGTCATCTTTTAAAATATAATAACGTCCATGTTTCCTAGTAGGAAAAACGCTCGCCGGACTATATTCTGAGAGGTTGCCGGCCACGCCTCCACCAGCCGGGCTCCAGAGCCGGACTTAGAGGCGGATGCTAACATGGGGCCAACACCAGATGTCCCTCCTACAGAGGACGCAGATAGGCTGTCCGCTACGAATTCCGAAGTGGAGAGTGCCATGAATCACAGGCGTCGTCGGGCCGTACTCCACGACGCTTGTTTTCACCAAGAAGTGTTCGATGCCTTTAACTCAGGAGACGCGTACATCCGAGCTGCTCAAAATGGTCTTGCCAAAGCCACGGACCAGTATGTAAAGGATATACGGGTAAGAAAATCTAATAATTATGTATGTCAGTAGCCCTTGAGACTTGAAACAGTTGGCACAACTGATTTAAGTATAATTGCTTGCATAGGTTCTTACGGAGAAGAATACCCGATTGTATCAAGAGCTGGAGGAATGCAAAGCCCAGCTTCAGGCCGCAGTTGCCGCAGTGAAGGAGTCCAAGAAGGCCCCATCTGTTAACACTTATTTCTATTGCAAAGAAAGACATGAACCAGGTAGCACTACAAAAAAAATACACTTCCGTGATGATACGTGTTTGTCACGGTAGGTCGCGTTTTTTGTCATGCATGTATAGCCATGACTAATTTATGACAGAATCAAGATAGTCATACCTGTGCTGTCGTAGAAGTGTTCCATGACATTACCAAAATTATCATCACGAAAGTGTCCAATTCCATGATGATAAATCGCACGTCACATAAGTGCTTTCGTCAAGGCTGACCGACACATGGCATCCACTGTAACTGAACGCCGTTAAGCTATCGGGTCGGGTTTTGGATCTGATAACCCATTAACAGCCCCGACCAATGGGGATTTTCCACGTGTAAAATCATCATTGGCTGGAGGAGACATGTGTCTGGTCCGCATTGGCACAGGTGTCACTCATCCAATGGGCGAGACGCGCCTATGATATGTTGACATGTGGACCGGCCCATCAAGTTTAAATGATCCGGCCCAACAGAAGGCCCACAAGATTTTGCGGACCATAATGGGCCGGCTCAACTAAAGGCCCACGAGATTTTGCGAGCCATAATGGGCTGGCCTAGCTAAAGGCCCACAAGATTTTGCGGGCCATAATGGGCCGGCCCAAGTAAAGGCCCACAAGATTTTTGTGTGCCATAATGGGCCGGCCCAGGTAAAGGCCCACAAGGTTCTTGCCGATCATAATGGGCCGGCCCAGCTAAAGGCCCACGAGATTTCGCCGACATTAATGGGCCGGCCCAGCTGTAGGCCCACAAGATTTTGAGGACCCTAGTAGGCCGGCCCATTAATTGGCTGCCATGTTTTGGGCCCAATGCCGGCCCATATTTGATCCGGTCCATTAATGGCCTGCCACGCTCCAGGCCTAATAGTGGCCCATATGATATCCGGCCCGTTAAAAGCCTACCATGTTCTGGGCCAAATTATGGCCCAGATCAGGTCCGGCCCTTCAAGAGGCTTTGGGCTCAATTATGGCCCATATCAGATTCGGCCCGTCAACTGGACACTATGCTTTTGGGCCCACTTGCTAAAGGCCCACTTAGTAATTCGGCCTGATATTAGTTTTGGCCTGTTAAGGGCCCGTTTAACATTTCGGCCCTATATTAATTTCGGCCTGTTAAAAGCCCGTCATATAGTTGGGCCTAACTACGGCCCGGTTTGCATCCGGCCTGCTCGCAGCCGATATCTGATTGGGCCAAACAAGGACCGAGACAATTTTGGCCTGTTAAAAGCCCGTGATTTGATTCGCACAATCATGGGCCGGGGTTCATTTCGGGCTGCTGCCGGCCCGTGAGCTGTTCGGCACGTTTCAGGCCCAACCTACATCGTGATTGCATGACGGCCCGATTATGTACCGTAATTTTACGGTTTGGCCGGTTTACTGCGAAGACAGGATATATATACAGTAAAATAACTGCAGCATCGTGAATAAGAAAAAACCTAGACTATACAATAAAGAAATTACGGCATATTACATCCACTGGGCATCAAAGTTCGCCACTATGATAATAAAGCACAAGCAGACAGCAGATTACATACACTGGGCATCAAAGATCGCCACCAGTGCAAATAAACACGCCGACAAAATAATATACAAAACCGACAGCACTTCAATAGAGTTCAAGAAAGGTTAGCCCTGCTGGGGAGCTGCAGCGCAAGCAGCTGAGCAAGATGATGAGACTGCGCTTGTTCAACACTTATATCTTCCTCACTCTGAAAGATAAACAAGCAGACAGATGACAGGTTTTGCACATAAAAGTATCAGTGCTGACAATTCATCACATTTCTTACTGACGAATAAAGTGACACAGTTTAAAATTGCATTAACACAATATGGTATTGTTCAGGTCAAGACATGGCAGGAAATGACATTGTGAAGGAGTTGGCAGCTTCACGACACCACTGGATTACAGATCAAGAACTCATAAGTATCAATGGTTAGTGTGCTGTCAATTTATACCATTTCAGATTGGCAAATAAAGAGACGGTTTAAATAATAGTAGAATGATATGACATTGTTCATAGTTAAGACATTGCAGAATATGACATTGTGCTGTAGTGGGTAGGTTCACCACACCACTGGATTACGGATGAAGAACAGAAGCATACATGCAGTGCAAAAGAAGATCACTTGCTCTGTATAGTTTAATTTACATGGTATGAAGAAGGAACTTGGTTGTACAACTGAAAACTTAAATTGAGAAAGGACAAACTTTTGTTTATGAACTACATAATAAACTTTAAACAAGCAATTTGATGCAAACACCAAAAATAAACAGCTGTTGCAGTCATGCCTAACCAAATATATACAACAAAGTTTGAAGGCTTGAGATGGACAAACTTACATTATTGGTGAAGACAGGCTCTATAAAGGCCTTGTCCATGCTGATGGGGGGGGGCAATTCAAGAAGTTTACCACAGAATCTTCTTCAAAAGCATTGCCTTTATTCTACATTTTGTTAAGAGTAAATATAGATGTGATAATATACGAAAAAATGGAGAATATTTAAGATAAGATGAAGAGTGATGCTACATAACCAAGTAGCTATAAATGTAAGTGCAGCGATACAGGCAAAAGGTACAGCCAAGAGCAATGCACAGCTAAACTTCTTCAGTACCAACCTTATGGTAAGAGTAAATATAGATCTGATGTGTAGAAAATGGAGGGCAAAGGAAAATAAGCTGCAGAGTGATGGTACATGAACAACTACCTGTCATTATAAGTACACTGATAAAGGACAGCATGTACTTACAAGAACAATGCAGAGCTAAAAAAACATTGGCATTGGATATATTCTACACTAATGTAACCATTCATACAGATCAGATAATTTGGAGCGAACAATTGATAAGCAAGCTATCATGCATACTGCTGTCACATAATGAACCAGGTATGTATGCAAGTACAGTGATACAGGACAACAGGTACTAACAAGAGCAAAGCAGCGGGCAGCATATTTGCGATATCCTGTCGTTCTTGTCAAACCGGAATTCTTCTTCGAGCAGATTTCCTGCAAAAAAGATCCGTAAGGCACATGCGGAAAAGTAGAAGTTCAAATTGTCATGTGATTTCATAGACAGTACCTCATCCTGGGAACGAGACCAGTGCATAACAAGGTTTTTCCATTCAATGTCTTCTAAATTTAGCACAGGAGACTTCACCGGAAATTCGTTTATAGACTTGCCATCAAAGTGTGATTTCCTCAGGTAACACCGATACTGCTGCAATGCTTCCTTGAAAAGCACAAGCAAGCTTTGCTCGTCATGACTATCCAGATTGACCCTCGCCTAGTTACAACAATGTAATGTAAATCATTGATGTGTTCAATCAGCAGAAAACAGGAAAATAATAACCATGAATAATAGCACTTACACGTAAGTTGGACAGGAAGATGTGAAAATGGTGTTTGTCTTCACAATAATCTTCCCATGATGGGAATATATGCACGTAGTCCCTAACAACATTGAAAGCATTGTCTTTTAAACTGGGAATAAATGGAATGGGGTTCCAATCTGCAGGAATTGGCCGTCTCTGCAGTTGGGATAGGTCTTCGGCCGGTGGACTTGCTGTACTTTTTGCTGGAGTGGGATTTTTCTGTGGTACAGCTGGTGCTATGGCAAATGAAATCGGTATACCTTTTGCTGGAGTGCAGGTCCTGTGTGGTGGGGCTAGTGGTGTGGCCAGTGAAGTATGGGTACAGTCTGCTGGAGTCGGTCCTACGTTTTGTGTCACTGGTTGTACAGCCAATATAAGTGGGGTGCTGTCTGATTTCTCCGGCACCACCACGTTTTTCAAGGACTTTGCTGGTGCTCCTTCAGGTTCGGCAATCACCCTCTTCCTTTTTGATGTCTGATGCACAAGAACAGCATTTGAGTGGAAAAACATGGTATGATGACAGATGGAATATGTATTGATAATGGATGGGCATGGCATCTCGACATATATGATGAGTAAACTAAGCAGATGGCGGTGCAACAAAGTAGAAGAAATGCAAGACAACATATGCAAGATACCCGCAATCAATAAAACATTGCCAAATTAGAACAGGCACCTTGATGGGTGAACAGGACAGGCCATCTGCCTTTGACTCCTCGAGGTTAGAATAGTCATTAGGATCATATTCTGAACAAGAATCAACAGGTGGGGAGCGTATGAGTTTCATTGCATCCAGAATGGCACTCAATGCCTTGGTGCCAATTTTGTAAGTCATTGCAGTGTTTAGCTTCAAGAGTGGACTGCTGCTAGTGCGACACAAAGCAGCTACACAGATCATAGTGTAGATATAACGGGAAAACCTTAAGCATCAGAGTAAAATCAGCAAAGTGGAACTTGCTGGAATATATGTGCTAGTATTGCCGGTACGGCTAGAAAGGCTTCGGATACCAGCTCTCTTCAAGTGAAGGTGCGGTACTGTTAATATCAGTGTAACTCTCAAAGGCGACACAGCTCCCCGCATTTCCTTGCTATTCTTATAGGATTCAAGTGGGCAGGCCACTACAAATCCTATTCCTATGTTTACAAGATCCTACGAATCAAAGAGGCTCAAAGTGTCCATCACAACCGACCGTATAGACCTCTACACTGCAAATGTCCCTGCTCATCTTCAGTACAAGGAACATACTGTACTACTATCATACTCCCTCCGTTCCAAAATATAAGTCTTGGTAGAGATTTCCACTATGGATCACATACAGATGTATCCAGATACATTTTAGAGTGTAGATTCACTCATTTTGCTCCATATGTAGTCCATGGTGGAATCTATACAAAGACTTGTATTTAGGAACGGAGAGAGTACATATTAAAGAAGAACGGAAGAGGAACATGGTAAAGAAGAGCAAGCAGATTTTGGATAATAAAATGTTGGTTGCGCAGTGCCCACACATGATGAACCAGAGCGCATTAAGAATGCAACTCCCAGCTGTCTCTCGACCATTTCAGGCGGTTGGATGAAGATCCTACGTCTCCTAACCCTTCTTCTTCCTCGTCTCTGATTCTTCCCATACAGAACACCGCACGGGCCGCCGGCCGGACCACCGGCCCCCACCGCCTGTGTTCCTCCGCCACCCCCACCCCCGCCCCAACCCCCACCCGCGTCGAGTTTTCTTCGTTCGGCGAGGCCCCACAACCACCCGAGCCCCTTCGATCGCACCGGCGAACTCCGGCGAGCTCTGAAAAATCGACTGACCCAATTTTGAAATTTAGTCTACTGTGATTTAACTAGTGTGGAATATAAAAGGGGAAAACCATAAGCATTGGGAGTATAGTGTTGAGCGTGCCATGGCGGATCTGAAGGTGCAAACCGGACAAAGGCAACTTCGCAACCAAGACAAGAAATCAGAGTAAAGCAGTGGCGATCTATTTTCTTGCTGCGATAAATAAGTTGAGCAGATACGAAAGAGTACCGCCTCTGGTGCGGCGCCGTGTACGCATCTGCTGAGAATTTGACGGTGCTGCGGTAGCGATGGCTGTCGGCGGCGTGGAAGCAGATCTAGGAGGGTAGACGGTGGCGGCGGGGCGCGGTGGACGAGACGGTCGTAGGAGCGGCGCCGGCAAGGTGGACGACGGCGGGGATGAAGCGAGAGGACGGGATGCAAGGATCCCGGTCCGAAGCCGTGGATGAGAGAGGTCGATCTCTTGTAATGGACGGCGGCGTCGGGGTATCAGCTCCGGCATGGTGGAGGAGGACGGCGGTGGATGGGGTGGCGGACGGCGGCGGACGGAGGAGGGTGGGGTGGAGAGGGTGTTTTGGCGCCCACGGAGTACGAATGGGGAAAAGGGAGGTAGAGAGGAAGGGGGGAACCATGTATTCAGGGCGCGCTTGTCTCAAATGCGAGGAAATTTACAAACTTAGCCCCCGTTTCAAATTTCTACTACATCACAGCAACATTAGTCGGTTGGGGATAGGACGGTAATCTCGCATACACCGAATATTTGCCGACGAGAGTTTGTTTTTGGCGCCCACCGTGTATGAATATGAATCGGGGAGGGAGTCGATTTCGGCCGAGGACACACTGTGTTTTGGCGCCCACCGTGTATGAATCCGGGTGAGAGGCGGTTACGTCACGTTTGGGTGAAATTACAAACCTACCCCTATCGAAACCTATAGAAATCCAGCAGATAGGCTTTGCGTGGCAGGGATAGGCAGTAGTGATTTCCATCTCGCAGATTTTGGTTTCGGGCGGTTACTGCGACTTTCCCCGCTTCGTTCAAATTTTGCAGAGTGCACGTTTACCGTGCCAACTCAATTCGAATCCCGTTTGTATTCTATTTTTTTCGGGCGGGATCCATTTTCAATTGGAATTACATTCTATATACATCATTTTTTATATATACTTTCAAAAGCACAACAAAGAATTCTGCTCCTTTATATGTATAATATGATTTACAAATACAACGATCTCGAAATCTTAAGGTTGAATTCGAAAATTTTAACCAAATTATGTTCTACTAAAATGTATGGATCAGTAATATCTACATATTAAATAACATAGATGTGCGTGAATTCATATGAGTATGCATGTTTGATAGATCAATTTTGGTTCGAGTATGGATTACATGTATCATCATCTCGAATTCAAATATTTGAATCCCTTTTTTGTTCACTCCTTTCACGCCCATCTCTCTCGCATGCATGCTCCTTCAGGTAGCTATCACTCTCTTTTCTCCAGCTCACCCGCACGCTCACTTCATGTTTCTCCTATCCTCGCAAACATGGTCTCTCGACGTCTCCCTTGAGAAGTGTCACACTCTCCCTATCATTATACATTACACGGTTTTCATTATCTCTCACGTCTCTACTGTTCTCTGGTATCACTCGGTACCTAAGCTTTCTTTTTCACCGCCACACACACAGTCTCCACTCGTCTTTCACTTTGTCTTTCTCTCTATGGGATTCTCTCACACACCCTATATGTCTCTACATATGACTCATACCACTAAAATTACTCTCTCTCTCTCTCCTGTAGACACAACATTTGTTGCGGTCTCCTTTTCGTCTCCATCCCAGACTGACATTATTCATTTGTTTACCGATCAGACAACCCCGACTACCGTCTCCTCTCTCTCTCTCACAGACACACACACACAACTCCTGCTTCCACTCCCCTTCCCGACTACCGTCTCTCTCTCACACACACAAAACTCTCGCTTTCGCACCCCGAC
The DNA here is from genome assembly GCF_018294505.1 of Triticum aestivum. NCBI lineage: Eukaryota > Viridiplantae > Streptophyta > Magnoliopsida > Poales > Poaceae > Triticum > Triticum aestivum. Next base: position 411,940,323 of record NC_057805.1, on the reverse strand, counting down.
TCGTATTTCTCTCACAAACATTTATCGACTAGCTAGCCTCTAGATAGGTTTATACACCCGCACACTCGTGCTTCCACCATCGCATACATGTCTCTCTCCCGCTCCTTGTATCTATGTAGATTTTTCTTCCCTTCTTGAGACACGCCCTCTCGATCGTGCACACACACACTATCGCCTCATTTTAAGCTGATACCTATCGCACACACACTCCTTGTGTCTTTGTCACACATGCACTCCGTCCTCCTCCACTCTCCCTCTCTCTCACACACACATGGGCTTTTTGCAACAACTAGCAAGATGCCCATGCGTTGCACGGAACATCAAGATGCATTTGTATGAGTAGTTTATCTTGTGGGGGAAAAGGATGAACGAGGGAAGGCCTTATTTGCAAATGTGGAGAGGGGTGTGGGTATCTTTTTGCAAAATTGCCATAGTTTCCTTCCTATCCGTCAGATATAGATCGGACGGCCTATATTGCAGGATGGCAGGCACACGATCATCACCGACAATGCTTTTTATAAGAGTAGGGATAAAAAATAGAGTTGGTGATGATGGTGGGCCTGCCATCCTGCAATGTAGGTCGTCCGATTTATATCTGACGGATAGGAAGGAAAATATGGCAATTTACCCGCACTCTTCACCACATTTGCAGATAAGGCCTTCCCTCGTTCATCCTTTTCTCCCACAAGATCTTGATGTTCCGTGCAACGCACGGGCATCTTGCTAGTAAGAGTAGAAATTAGACATATACCACTTCTCGAATCTTGAAACCAACAACATTCCTCCCTTATCTCATCAAAACCGCCAAAGGAATATATTTTGAGTGAAACATAACATATTTTTAGTGATATACGTATTTCAAAACTAGACTTTTTTTCTATCAAATCGGTGAATATGTATTAATCTACTTTGATCGTGTGGCAACGCATTGGCACATTGCTAGTAGTTATTATAATTTTTTGGACACCAGACAAACGGTGGAGTACATATACGAAGAGAAGAGGCGCACGCACGCAGTCGGCCTCTCGCTGTCTCGCACACATGAGTGTTACGTAAAGGCGACGTTAACAAATAAACCCTAAAACCCTAGGTGCACGATTGCTGCATTCGCGGGTACCGGGTACGTGGTGGAGCACCTTTGTAGGAATAGTCAGCTCGCGTGATAATTTGATCCGTAGGAGTTGATGGTCGGGACCACAGGTGAACGACTTGGAGCGCGGTGGCTCGCCAGTTGCCACAGATCGAGTAGCCACGTTTAAAATATCATTTTTTAGCGGGGTTAAGAGTTCCGATTTTCAATGGCGCGTTATAAGTAGTAAGTAGTTTTTAGAACGATTGGTATGGAGCGAAAATGGAATTCATAGTACTACGTACCTCCTTGGCGTATGGTTGTATGGTTTTTTTTGCGATGGAGGTTGTATGGGTTTATGTTGCGAGATGTTGAACCTGGTAGTTCTAGGGCAAATACTATGGTTTAGATTTAGATGCTGGTTTTCAGTAATGAAAATCGGAAGGGGAAACCCTTCTTTGATTAAAAAAACTACTACCTCCATTCTGGTTTACTAGTCCCCATCGTACTTTGGGTCAAAGTTTGTCCACGAATTTTACTTGTAAAATGTGAATGGAAAACGAGATTTTGTTATACCCAAACAAAAAAGGACTGGAGGGAGTGATTGCTCTGACACGGACGCGACCTCTCATAGCGCAGGCATTGAACCGGCGCGCCGGCCAAGAGGGCCGCACTCGCTGCAGGCCCGGCTGAGCACGCCTCCTCGCCGCGTGCAACCAGCTTAAGACTGCCCCGCCTGCCTTCATTGAATCCGCGCGTGTGCCGGCAACACGTCCTTCCGCGAGCCGGCAGGCATTTTAGAACACAAAAAATGACTAAAATATAATTAATTTACGCATGGTCTTGACTTGTTGTGCTCGCACTGGTAGCAGGAACTAGTAGAGGATTTTCTTTATTTATAACTCTCCTCACATTTTTTTGGCTTTGAAGTGAATCATGGTTGTGGACATTATGTATGAATGTGCAGATATCTGTGAACATGAGTTTGATGTGGAAGTTGAACTTGGAATGTCGGGCTTGCGCGTGAACTATACCATGTCCAATGCTTCGTCTGTTATTGTTTGGAAAGTAATTGCTGTTATTACATGACCCAAAAAAACATTTTGTGCCACATCAGTAGATGCACGGACATCACAACAGGCATGCTGACTGGATAAACATTTGAACCTAGCTATTATGAAGGAAATTTTGTATTGACAACAGTTTTAGATAGCAGGAGACGCCTAGCCTGCTCTGCCTCTGCTAGCTTATTTCTGGCTTCTTCCATCTCTTCTTTGGCTTGGGTGAAGAGAGCATCTGATTGCTCTTTTCGCTTCTTCAGGAACTCAGCTACATTCTCAAGGGCTGCTGCACGCTTTCTTTCAGCCTTTACTAATGCCACGAGGACACGAACAGCTGACGACTCCACCTGGCTTGTGTGTAATCCAGCATCATCTGGGAATTTGCACCTTGTGTCTAATCCAGCATCATTAGGGAACTGGCACCTTGTGTGTAATCCAGCCTCATTTTGGAAACATGATCTCGAGGTTGACCATACTTCCCTCCTCGCAGGAACTGCATCCTGACATGAAGTTACTTCTTTTTTAGATCAATACTCAGAGCAACCTAGATCCATTTAGTAGAAGCCAGATAAACAGAACTCGGAGAAGTGAATTCAAAAGGAAAATAAAATAAAAACAGACTACAAGGTGAGAACACCCACTTCCTACATCAAGCTAAAAACGAAAGCATTAGGACGATTAAGACTCTTCTTATTACACATCGAAGAACACCACGCTTAAGAGAAACAGAAACTACAACATATACACATCGAAGAACACGAGGCTACACGAAAGTAATTGAAAGGGTGTTACTTACCAAAGCTCGTTTTACAGGTTCGGTGCAGCTCCTCTTTAACTTGCCACTCTCCTTGAAGATGTCCCGAATATCCCGTGTTTGGTCTTCATTGCTCCTCTGCATGTTCGCACTCGTGGTTTTAAAATCTCAACATGGCAAGAAAAATATACTACTAGTAATACTCGCGCATCTTGTGGGCAACATTAAAGCACTCGTCTGCCATGTTAGAGCATCTCCAACAGAATCGCAACGCGCGGCGCTTTTAAAAAGCGTTTACAGTGCTGAGATCGAGAAGTAGATACTAGAGAGTAGAGGATAGTTCTCAGCATGGATAGATAAAAAAAGATAATTCAACTACTCCTCGTCATCCGACTCCTCCTCGGTGATGTCCTCCTCCGACGTCTGACTGTAGGCGTGAAGATACCGATCGTCGTCGGATTCCCAGGGCGACGCTGCTCCTAGCCTCATGTGGAATTGAGCGTCCGCTTTTCGCCTACGCTTGTCCTCGCGATAGGCGGCTCGCTCCGCCCTCCTCTTATCCCTCTCCGCCCTCCTTTGCGCGTAGAACTCGTGCTCTTTTATGATGTCCTGCGGGAAGTATTGGCGCCATAGCGCCATGGCTTACTCGTACATCTCGGCGATGCCGAGACGGTGCTCCCGCCTCCGGTTGTCGGGACGATCCTCGTCGGTGCTAAGCCCCGGCAGAGGCGCGAGCTCCTGCGCCCGCTCCCGCGTCGGCACGTTGGGGAAGTTCAATGTTCTATGAGGCCACCGGAGGCGCCACACCGCCGCGTCGTACGCGCGGGCGGCCTCGTTGGCAGTGTCGAAATTGCCGAGACCGAGGCGCATCCCGCGGAACCGGATCTCGGCGGAGAAGCCGCCGTAGGGGCGCGCGCAGACGCCGCGGTATCCCCAAGTTTCCCGGTGACGCGGCGGCATGGTGGCGCGGCGGCGGCGAGGCGAAAAAGAGCGGGGAGAGAGCGGTGGCGAGGCACAGAGCGGGGAGAGAGCGGTGGCAAGGCACAGAGCGGTGGGAGGACGTTGGATTTTATAAAGCGCGCCGGACGCCGCGCGCCAAAACTAGCGCACGCCCGGCCGCTTTTTCCCGCGCACGTGCGATCCTTTCCCGACGTCTCTGCTATCTCTACTCTCTTCTCTACTGTTATATTTATTTAATATTTAATATTTAATATTTATCTCTACTTCCTTTACTGTCTACTTTTTTTTCTTGCAATATAGGCCGTCCGATTTATATCTGACAGATAGGAAGGAAACAAATGGGAATTTTGCAAAAAGATACCCATACCCCTCTCCAGATTTGCAAATAAGGCCTACCCTCGTTCATCCTTTTCTCCCACAAGATAAACTACTCATACAAATGCATCTTGATGCGTGCAACGCATGGGCATCTTGCTAGTTCTAAAAACCTTTCCATTATTTGCCACACTACTGGTTGCAGATGAAAAACCTACCCAAGCACATCGCGATACAGGAGCGACGCACAATTACAAGCTGATATTCTGTTGGACAATGGAGGCTATAACCAATTACTTTTACGGGAACAATAGCACCCACGAAATTTGAAGGGTAGGTATGAACAAAATTGGAACTGCACATGTACTGCTAAGTTATTCAATACACACATTACCAATCGAGCAGGAGAACGATGGTCGCGGCGGCCTCTGTGAGTCATGGTCGGCAACGGGCGTCAGTTCATTGTCCACGACGGTGGTACTTCTGCGCTTGGCGTCGGCTTCCGAGAAGCAGATCCGAGACCGTGGAAGACGATGCCGGGGAAGAGGCTCCATGTACGACGACGACGGTGGACCGGCTCCAGTGCGGCGTACGAGGTCGTCGATGAGGCAGATGCGCTGCGGTGGACGAGTGCGCCGATGTAAAGGGGAGGAGCACGAAGGCTGCAGTGCCGTGGAGAAGTCTATTTTGCGGTGGGGATAGAAAATGGGGAGTATTCAGGTGTACTACTCTAGGTGCCAGGGTGGGGTTGGCTGGGTAGGGTGAACCTGAAGTTACAAAAACAGCCCCCTACCAAGCGTCATCCGTAGGCCTGTTCTGAAGGCTATGATGGTAACTTCCCACTGCTCGAATCAGGGTCGCGGGAGATTTTCCCGCCGACCTCAAAATTTTGTGACACTGGACTCCCCGTGTGGCGGGTTGAGTGATTCGGGTAAGCAACTAGCGAGTAGTAGTAGTAAACTCTGCATATTAGGTTTGACCAAAGTCAAACATCCTAAAGTTTGACCAAGTTTATAGAAAAATATAAACATTTACCATAACAAATATGTATGATGTGAAAGTACATTCAATAATGAATCTAATGGTATTTATTTGTTATTGTATATGTTAATATTTTTTGTTATAAGCTTTCTGAGAGTTTACAAAACTTGACTTCGACCAATGCTAATACGCGGACTTAAATAAAAACAGAGGGAGTACACATTTGTTTTCTTAGTTTGTAGTGAACTAATCATTTTGTTGAAAATGTGAAATAAATATATTAGGCTATTGACTTCGAATGTAATGGTCTATACAATTCAATAGTTACAATTGAATCCCAAGATGTATACAAGGTCTATAGTACTTCACAACATGCTCAAACTCACATACACACACACACACAAAGTAAACTAGAAGACCGTTCTCTCATGTATACAGAACGTATCGGCATATGTCTATGTCTCACTCATGCATGATCATTTGCACATTCACACCTCTCTATGTCTGTATCACACGCACACCGTCTCCACATTGCCCTTCCGCCACAACACACATATGGACACATACACACGTTCTCTCTCAGTCACACACACAAAATCAGTATTAAAAAAAACCAGGGCGCACCTAAAACGTCCAAATCCAAATAAACACGAATAGAGCTAAATTCAAATATATGGAAATATCGCAGCGTCAAGAACTTTCACAGGAAAAAAAGTTGAGTAATATTCGAGGATTGTTTTCACACACACAAAAAGGTTTGGTGGATGTCCTTCGAGCGCGACACGGTGACGCACCGTTCGATCGACCGCGCGGCCGCGGTTCACGCGCTTGCACAGGATTCCGTATCATGGCTGTGCTACTAACTAATAAAAGCGCTGCCTAAGTCTAATGTTTACGTGTACTAGTACGGTTTTCTTTTAAGTTTGACCAACCGTATATATAAAACTAAAGTAAGCTCCCAGACGTGCACTCATCAATATGCCGCCGCCGCCGTTGCGCATGCCGGCGCCCGCTTGCTCCGGCCAACAATTTCTCGCCCATCACCGCCGTGTCGCCGCCATCCCTGTGCCATGAAGCCGAAGGCTCGCCCACTCACGTCGTCTGCAGTCCCTCCTCGCAATGCCGCCGCGCTGCCAAGCATGCGAGCAGCTGGTGGAGTCGCGTCTATGCACGTAGCGTACGAAGAGGAGGACGAGCGCGTGCTCCAACACGCCGGCGAGGAGGAACTAGCGTGTCATTGTCGTCTCCGCCCGCGCGGAGGAGGCATGCATGGTGGCTGTCGCGGCGGAAGCCGGTCGCGCGCGCGTTGAGCCCGTAAACCGGGTGTGGACGCGGAATCTACCTTCGAGACCTTGAATGCCACGTGGATCCTGCAATCTGAAGGAGCAATTTGGGTCAGTCGACTCATGTGAGTCGTTTGATGCAACATGGATGGCTAGAAGGGCTTCTTCCACCTCTTCTGCCGTCTTCTTCCTTCGCTCCGTCGAACTTCTTTCACAAATCGACTGACCCAAATTATACTACTAGTACGAACGTATTAAGTACAGTAGGAACACGAAGATACAAGCAGTAGTACCAACTGCAAGAAGAACAGTAGTAAGACATAGTACTAGTACTACTGTACGTACTAAAGAGTTCAAATAACGAGGAAGAACATAAACATAGTTCTGCTGGGGCCTCAGCACAACACACCCTTGAAAATAAACTAAGCAACTAGTCCGCTTGACACTGTAGTAGAACCAGCAGGAGCGATCGCACTGCCACCTACTCGCAGTCCGAGTCCACGTCCTCGACTTCGTCCTCGTCCCTCTTCCTCTTCCTCTTCGCCGACGCTTCTTTGCTTGAACCTGACACTGGGCTCTGCTTCTTCATCCAACCCTTGTAGATATTTAAACAAAGGTAGGCATCCATTGCTGCGTACAGGATGTAATCTTCATCTAATGTCTTCGACTCCCATGCATGATGAAAGTCGTGATGAGGTTTCTTCAGTTTAGCGTACGAAGGATCAATCATGGCTGCTGCCAGGGTCAGCATTGAAGGTTGAGAGGAGGACACCAGGCTTGCCTTCTGGAGATCGAAGGGCTGTCCTACAATGAGACCTATTTGACGCAGGACATCACTGTCGTTCTTAAAGCCTACAGTAACGAATTTCACTCTTTTGTCCTTGAGGAAGTTCTTAAAATCCTGGCACTCACCGTCGGCATGGCTTATGTGGTAGACCAAGCAAACGTTATGTACGCAAACCTGGATCACGGCGGGCTTCTTCCTCTCTTCGTCCTTTAGATCCTTCTCTCGTCCCAGGACTGTGGTGTACTCAACATCTTGCCCAGCGACCCACTCATCCGTTGAACTGTTGAACATGCGTAGGAAGCGAGCAAGCCATGCTTTCACCGTCTCGGATCCACGTGTGTAGATGACGATGAACTAATCGCCGGTGATGGCTCTAACCTGGTACTCAGCGGCGACCATGGAGATTTGGGAGGCCATGGATTTTGGAGGAGGGTTAGGAGAAGTTGAACTGTTCTACCTCGCAAAAAAAGGGGAGCGAACTAATGTGAAAGGATGGGACAACTGGGAGCGAACTATTGTAAGGTAGAAGACGGGAACGAGTAGGGCGTGCGAACGGCGTGGGGTTGCTGGCTTGCCCGGTGGATAAACGACTGCAAGCCCCGAAAGAGTTCTTGAGAACTACGCGGGACCCACTAGATGTCATGTCTACTAGACCCATATCGTAGGCCTGACGGTATAGCTTCTGCCTGTTCGCACGCCATGCCGGCGCGTGGATGTAACTTCACTTAATTCCGTCAAACGTCGCGCCTCCCACGACCTTCGCCTCCCTCGCGCGGTCGCGCCCTTTGAGACTTCGACCGGCTATAAATGAGCAATTTTTTTTGCCTTTTTTTAGACAAGCAAACTTTTTTGCCTACTCTGCATGCATGATACTTCCTCTGGTCCTTTTTACTCCCGTCAACCGTTTGCAAAGTGTTTGACCAAATTTATACTTTTTTAACACCACCTTTTATAATTAACCAGCCACACCAGTACACTCATTCGATACAATATTCATGACATAGGGCGGTACTTTATTTGCAAGAATACCATCTAATCTATTGTCAAAGCTATACTTAGCGATTAAGTGTGCCACCTTATTGGCCAAACGGCTAATCTTTGACAATTGAAGATTGTTGATCAACTTCGAGATGCTCAACGCTTTCATCTTCAGGTCACGCATAGCAGACCTGTCATAGTCCCCCTATGCAAGAGACGCTACCACAAAAGCGAAATCAGTCTCTAAAATTACAGGATTATGAAGAGAAATACCTATGTAGAGACCGGCAATGCAAGCCCTAAGCTACGCTTCCTCCATGCTTTGACAGGCATCAATGAAATCCCACGACCAAATTTATACTAAAAATATCAATATCTACAATACTGATTATAATGAGTATAAGAGAGAGATGATTATAGTAACATAGGTAGATACCCTAACATAATAAATGTGGTGCTACTATGTGTCATGCATGGCAATAAATGAGACCACCTATTGTCAGGACCGGTTTTCCAATAAAACATTTATTGAGAAACCGACCCTTATATCAAACCAGTATAGAAGAATCCTTCTTACTGGTGGACAAATCCTTGATACAGAAATCCGGAAATACTAAATATTATACAAGGTTGAGGTGAGGTTGCTCAACAATTTATTACAAGCACGCCGATATAATACATAAGGGCGGATATGACACAAGGAGTATGGTGGCATAACTACTGACTCGTAATAAAAGTGGTGGTGGATATGTCACAGCGAAATGGGTGACAAGACTCCTAAATTTTACACCTCATCGAGCGCCGGAGTGAGGCTCGATGATTTTATTGGTGTAGCGGAAGCGTATATAACACAAGTGACCAATTCCAGGATCGCACGGAACTGACTGGGAGTCCTCTAGGTGTCGGACTCGCTATCGAACTCTTCATCCATAAGATCACCTTCGTCAACATCTGGCCAAATCAACAACCAGGTGAGTACTTTGAATGTACTCGCAACACAGTTTGGACATAAGATATAACAAATGCAAACATGATGCACATGAGCAGATTAGTAATGCGCACTCAGATAATAAATTGCACTGCACGATAATTAAAAAGGAAGTCAGGCGGTAGTCCTCCCGAAATCCCAATAAAATAGCTGAAGACCGATCGGGTGTCTGAAGCGACGCCTCGAAAGGTAAAATAAATTAACAATGCCGCAGTCGGGCGTCAGAGCGACACCACATAAAGGGCTCATACTGAAATATAAACGACAGTGCGTGCCACAGTCGGACGTCTAAGCCACATCTCGAAAAGGGCTTATATCAAAAGTAAATAGCAAGAATGCCACAGTCGGACGTCTGAGCGACATCACATAAAGGGCTTATATCAAAGTAAATAACAAGAGTGCCACAGTCGGACGTCTGAGCGACATCACATAAAGAGCTTATATCAAAAGTAAATAACAAGAGAGCCACAGTAGGAGGTCTGAGCGACATCACATAAAGGGCTTATATCAAAAGTAAATAACAAGAGTGCCACAGTCGGACGTCTGAGCGACATCACATAAAGGGCTTATATCAAAAGTAAATGACAAGAGTGCCACAGTCGGACGTCTGCGCGACATCACATAAAGGGATTATATTTCATTATTCGAATTCAGGTAGCTCATGAATTTGAATCATCTCAAGGTTATACTCATATATGTAATAATAAACTGGTTAGTCCATCCACAGGAATAACATTCAACTGGGTTTACCATTCATGTTTATTCACCGGGGATTTTCACTAAGACTGACACAGAGACTGACGCTGAGATGGACGTTGAGACTGATACTGATACTGATATGGATATGTTGACCAAGATCCTTGACCATGGACACGGTTACTTGGATGGGTTTTGACTCTTCAGAGTTTGTACTCTTTAACCACAGCCAACGGATTTCAGTAGTCACAAAGGACTAGTTCCGTTTACGGTATTTTAGGAGAAACACATCTAACCAGGACATACCCATTCCACATTCCGCTGCCAGGGATCACCCTAGGCAACGTTCAAGAAAAACTTCAAGACGGGGAGGCCACAACCTCGAGTAGAATGGGATCAAATTTATACCGCGCGCTCTAAGGGGTGCCCCCCTCTCGGTCCCAACCGGAAACACCCATGCCCCCTGACCGGATGACGGGCTTTAATCCAGGGCCATGGAACCCTCATCACGGCCCCTCTATTTGGTGTGTACGAGGAAAGAGGTTTGCAACTTACTAAACCGTATTCTTTGCAGAAAACATGTGGCAGCACGAAAAGGGGACGGACGGTAACGTGGCTTGATCCACGTCAACACTGGAGTTTAACGGTTGACATAAGACTGGCATCCTTCAACAATACCATCTCACCACCTTTCATGTCACCACATGATCATGTTATCTCCCATCAAATGATCACATCAAGTTTCGAAGCATACTGGTAGTTGCCTTGCATGCAATATAACACTCACTGATGCTCATATAAACATGCCATGAACTAACTATTCAAGCAAACATGCAAAACACTCATCATATCAAAGGTTCAAACATGCTTGCCTGGTTCGGAGCAGTCGGTGTCTAGCTCGGTGAAGTTTGCGGCTCCGTCACCTCCTCCGGTATCTACGGTATAAAGAGAACGCGTACTAACGTAAATACCGAGTGTGCATAAAAGTTGTTCCAAATATTTTTCAAATAAATATGATAAAAAACTAGACAGAAAAATAAAGCTGACAGAAAAAGAATCAACTCAAAATCATCTTTTGTTTAAAAGTTATTAAGGTTTTAGTCCAGGGACCCATCTGTAATGAAACAGAAACTTTCCAGGGGCTAGTTCATAAAAAGGACAGAAAACGCCTCAGTTAGAAAACGTATTTTGCCCGAAGGCGTTTTCAGAAAACGTTTCGAAAAAGAGAAAAAGCTGACGAGGGGGTCCCACCCGTCAGGTTTGAATTTCAAACAGAGCACACCGGCGCCCGAGGACCGCGGTGGCCGCCGGCGTCGATCCCCGGCGAGGTAGGGGAAGTGGTTGGTACCTACGGACTCACGGTGCTCTTCCGCACCTGTGGGTGGTGGAGTTGGTCGTCGGCGAGCACCACGTCGACGGCGACCTCTACTCCGGCGGACGGTGGTTCGGGTGGTGATGGATCTTGCCGAGGAGGGCTGCAACCATCAAATTGGGGCTCGGGTTAGAAGAGTGGGTGCATGATGAGGCTGCTGGCAAGGTTTGGGAGGCGGGGGTGGTCTCACCAGAGGGAATCGTGCCGGAGCCCAAAGCGGATCGGGGCGGCCGGAGTCGGGGAAGAAGGCCTCCCCGAGGTCTCCCTAGTAGCTAGGCGTGGCTCTGGTGAGGTGTAGGAGTGGTGCTGGGTCGAAGGCGAGCTCGAGGCTCCCTTTTATAGCCGGTCCGAGGTGGTTGCCGAGAACGGGATAACTCCGGCGATGATTACGGCGAGGCAGCGGTCGAACGGGGGTTTTAGGCGACTGGGCAGCTACGGATTGGTCTACTGGTCCCATCCAGAGGCTAATCTTGGTACAACTTGGGCGATACTCCAGGCCTTCGACGGAACGGCCTCACGGGCTCGTCGGCGGCAGAGAGCGCGCTCTGCGCATCTCAGGCCACGGCGACGGTGCTGCAGCGCGTCCAGAGAAGAGGACGGCCACGCGGAGGCTCCTGGTGGTGTGGGCGGTGCTGGACGGCGCCGTACCTCGCTGAGCTTCTCTGGCGGCCGCAGCGAGCGTTGCTGTCGCCGCTCACGGGGGCGGTGTACCTCTGCCAGCTCACCGCCGATGCTCGCAACCGTCCAGACGACCGTGCGGCGCGATGGATAAGAAGAAGGAGCAGTGAGCAAGAGGCCAGAGCGAGCACTGGTGAGATTGACGCCGAGGCTCTGAAGAAAACGACGCTGTCGACTGAACCCAACACTGAAACTCTGAATTTTCTGAATTTGAACAGAAACAGTGCATGCCAACTGTTCGATGAAATGATTCTGGCATGTGGAAAAATTTTCTGGAGCTGATCTTTGGTGAGGTGGTCTCTCAATGCATCTGGGGGCTGCCTGATTTATCTCAGAATTTTTGGAGAAGAAAAATAATGAATTTCACCCAAAATGGCAAATCTGGTCCAAACTTGCAGAAAGCAAAATTTGAAAATTTGAATTGTGGACAAGTGGATCTTTAGAGATCTAGGTTGGGGGTACTAAGGACTAGTCAGAGGAGCTTGTTTGGAACCAAAACTCAAAAGGGATCTGGTGGTTCCTTTGTAAATCACTAAGGTTCAAAATAAATGACAGAAATAGTTTTGAGGATAAAATAAATAGAGTCAAAATCAAAATGGGTTGAACTTGCTGGGATTGGATATTTGACTTGACTCAAAGTGGAGGGAGGGGTTTTGGAAGAAAATTTTCAACCTAGGTCATGGCAAGAAAAAAAATTTGAATGAGGAAGAATCAATTCATAAGTCATATGGTTATTTTTAAAAGAAAGGATTTCAAAGACTTTCCCAAAGAAAATATTTGTGTTGAGTCAACACTAAATGAAAAGCCCTCAAGACCAAAGTAAATGTTGGGAAGAACACATAAAATACTTGCCTTAAAGGTTTTTGAGAAGGAGAGGTTTAAAAAAATTAAATAACCTCCTTCCCCTAAAAGGAAATTAATAAAACCAAATAAATTTTTTTTGGGGTGTTACAACACCTACCCCCTTAGGAAAAATCTCGTCCCCGAGATTTCAGCTAATCCTTAAATAGGTGTGGCTACTCTGTCCGAAGAAAATCCTCTCTTTCCCATATTGCTTCATCCGCAGTGTGATTGCTCCACAGAACCTTGATAAACTTAATTGTTTTCTGACGGGTCCTCCTTTCAGACTCCTCCAGTATTTTTATTGGACGTTCCATGTAGTTGAGGTCTGGTGGCACGTCAATGTTCTCATGAGACACCTGCTTCTCGGGGTTGCTTACACATTTCCTTAACTGTGAGACGTGGAACACGTCGTGGACGTCTAACAGCTCTTTGGGTAGGTCTAGCTGGTAGGCTACTGTGCCTCTTTGTGCAACTACACAGAAGGGTCCAATAAATCTTGGGGCTAGCTTTCCTTTAACTTTGAACCGTTGTAGGCCCCTCATAGGAGATACTTGTAGATACACATATTCACCGGGTTCAAAGCTGACTTCACGATGCTTTCGATCGTAATAACTCTTTTGTCGGCTTTGAGCTGTCTTGAGTCGGTCCCTGATTAGTCTAACTTTCTCCTCGGCTTCCTTGAGCATGTCTGGGCTGAAGATACGACTTTCTCCTATTTCTGACCAATTTAATGGAGTACGACATCTCCGCCCGTACAAGGCTTCAAAAGGTGCCATTTGTAGACTGGCTTGGTAATTGTTGTTGTATGCGAACTCGGCATATGGCAAGCTTTCTTCCCAACTGGTTCCATAGGTGAGAACACATGCTCTCAGCATGTCCTCTAGAATTTGGTTCACGCGTTCAGTTTGTCCATCAGTCTGGGGGTGGTATGCTGTACTGAATGCTAGTCGAGTCCCCAGAGCTTGTTGTAAATGATCCCAAAATCTAGAGACGAATTGAGTGCCTCTGTCGGATATTATAGTCTTTGGAACTCCATGCAGGCAAACTATACGGGAGAGGTAAAGCTTGGCAAGCTTCTGAGTGGTGTGGGTTGTCTTTACCGGGATGAAATGTGCCACTTTAGTTAATCTATCGGTGATGACCCATATGGCATCATTTCCGTGTTGTGACCGAGGTAGTCCGACAATAAAATCCATTCCAATTTCGTCCCATTTCCACTCAGGTATCCTGTTTGGCTGTAATAGCCCTGCTGGTTTTTGGTGCTCGGCTTTAATGCGTTGACATGAATCACAACATGCAATGAATGTGGCTATATCCCTCTTCATACCGTGCCACCAAAATTTTTCCTGGATGTCCTTGTACATTTTGGTCCCTCCAGGGTGGATTGAATATGGAGCGGTGTGGCCTTCGGTTAGAATTTGCTGTTTGAGGCCCTCTATGTTTGGTACGCAAAGTCTGTCCTCGTACCATAATATTCCCTCATCGTCTACGACGAATTCTGAAGCTTTGCCCAGACTCACTTTTTTCTTTATGCCTTCAATGCTGGGATGTCCATGCTGAGCTTTCTTAATCTGTTCCATTAGGGTGGGCTGTATTTCCAGATTTGACACGTTGCCCTCAGTGACCATCACCAAGTTGAGTTTGGCGAACTCCTGCTGAAATTCAGGCCTCAAGTTCTGTAGACTGTCGTTGCCCGAGCTGGGGTTTCGACTAAGAGCGTCTGCCACTACATTCGCTTTTCCTGGATGGTAGTGAATGCCAACATCATAATCTTTGACTAATTCCAACCAGCGTCGTTGCCGTAAATTGAGTTCTGGTTGTGTGAAAATATATTTGAGGCTTTTATGATCCGTATATATTTCACAACGATTCCCAAGCAAAAAGTGCCTCCACTCTTTGAGTGCATGGATGACTGCTGCCAACTCCAAGTCATGAGTAGGATAATTTTCTTCATGCTTTCGTAGTTGCCTGGAAGCATATGCGACAACTTTGCCGTCTTGCATCAATACGCACCCGAGGCCCTTCCGGGATGCGTCACAATACACTTCAAAACTTTTGTGTATGTCTGGCACAACCAATACCGGTGCTGTTGTTAATTTCCTTTTGAGTTCTTGGAAACTTTTCTCGCACGCTTCAGTCCATACAAATTTCTTATCCTTCTTGAGTAACTGTGTCATTGGTTTTGCTATGGTGGAGAATCCCTCAATAAACCTTCGGTAATATCCAGCCATTCCTAGGAAACTTCGTACATCTGTTACGTTGGCTGGTGGTTTCCAGCCAAGTACGGCCTTGACTTTTTCTGGGTCTACGGCAACACCTTCTTGGGTCAATACATGGCCTAGAAAACCAACCTGTCTTAACCAAAATTCACATTTGCTGAACTTGGCGTATAATTGATGTTTCCTCAATTCTCCCAGTACAATTCTAAGATGTTCAGCATGTTCTTCCGGTGTCTTTGAGTATACCAGAATATCATCAATGAACACCACAACAAATTTGTCCATAAATTTCATAAACACTTTGTTCATGAGGTGGACAAAATATGCGGGGGCGTTTGTCAGTCCAAACGGCATTACTGTAAATTCATACAATCCATATCTGGAGGTGAATGCTGTCTTGGGGATATCTTCTGTCCGTACCTTTAATTGATGATACCCCGATCTTAAATCAATTTTCGAGAAAACCTTGGCTTGTGCGAGCTGGTCAAATAAATCATTTATCCGTGGCATCGGATATTTGTTTTTGATGGTGACCATGTTGAGTGCTCGATAGTCTATACATAACCTCAGTGTCCCATCTTTTTTCTTTGCAAATAATACTGGTGAACCCCAAGGTGAGGAGCTGGCTCGTATAAATCCTTTGTCCAGTAATTCTTTTATTTGCTTCTTTAATTCTACCAACTCGGAGGGTGCCATTCTGTAAGGTTTCTTGTAAATGGGGGTGGTTCCAGGTGCTAGTTCAATGATGAACTCTATTTCCCGGTCTGGTGGCATGCCTGGTAGTTCTTCGGGAAATACGTCAGGGAACTCACACACCACTGGAACTTTTCTTAACTCTGAAATGTCCACCTTGTTCAACTTTGGTTGTCGTGACATTGGTCTTTCTTGAGCTGCAACTTTTATCGTCTTGCCGTGATGATGAGTAAGAATTACCGTCCGATTGAAGCAGTCGATAAATCCCTTGTTGGTGGTTAACCAGTCCATTCCTAGGATAACATCCAGTCCTTTATTTTCCAATACAATGAGTTTTGCCTGAAACTTTAGTCCTTCAAACTCAATAACCACACCTTGGCAGTAACTCTGAGTGATTTGCTTATTCCCGGGGGACTTGATGATCATGGATTTTTCCAAAGGAAGCATCGAAAAATCATGTTGCAAAACAAAACTCTTTGAAATGAACGAGTGAGAAGCTCCAGAATCAAACAAAACCGTGGCAGGTATTGTGTTGACAAGGAACGTACCGAGTACGATATCCGGGGCATTCTGTGCTTCCTCCTTGGTCACATGGTTCAAGTGACCCTTCTTGTGATTGTTATTGGGGTTGAAGTTGTTACGCTTGGGAGCTGGATTATTTCCACCGTTGTTCGGCTTGGGGGCCGAGTTCCTTGGTTTTGGGCACTGTTTGGCATAGTGTCCTTCCTCTCCACAAGCATAGCAAGTAACACCTGGGCGATACGTAAAATCCTTGTCCCTTGCATGAAATTTTTTGGTTGGGCTTGGAACATTGGTCGTGGATTTGTTCGCTCCATTTTTCTGAAAATCAGTCTTGTTCCGGTTGTTGCGAGCATGAGTAGTCTTGTCCCTTTTGCGCTTGCGAAAATCCTCCAAGCTGCGGCGCTCATTTTCCAATGTAATAGCCTTGTCCACAAGTGTTTTGAAATCTGGAAAGGTGTGTACGACCAGCTGGCATTTAAGTGCTGGTGCCAGACCGTCCAAAAATTTCTCCATCTTTTTATTTTCAGTCATATGCTCTTCGTTGGCATAACGAGATAATTGAGTAAACTGACTATTGTACTCAGTCACTGTCATGCTTCTCTGCTTGAGGTCATCAAACTCCCTTTTCTTGATCTTCATAATGCTTCTGGGAATATGCGCCCCACGAAAACCTTCTTTAAATTCTTCCCAGGTGATGTTATTTTCATTGGGGTGCATGTGTAGAAAATTTTCCCACCATGATGCAGCTGCTCCAGTGAGGTAGTGAGGTGCATAAAGTACCTTCTCACGGTCCGAACATTGTGCAATAATTAATTTCCTTTCAATGTCTCGAAGCCAATCATCGGCCTCGAGAGGTCTATCAGTGTGAGAGAATGTTGGGGGACGTGTCTTTTGTAGTTCAGACAATTTGGAATGCTGCTGGTATGGTTCACGGTGATTTCCCATATTGATAACATGGTTCATCATTTCTTGATGCTGCTGCTGGCTTTGCTCATAAAGGCGGCATACTTGAGAAAATGCTGCTTCACTGCCTTGCTGACTTGACTGCCCCTGTGTGAAATTGTGGCTTGTCTGGGTACCATAATTTTCTTCCGGCGGACTTGGCATGGAACGAGTCCAGGGACGAGGCATTTTCCACTCTGGGGTATTTTTGCAAAACTCATGAGAAAAACCGAGTGGCAAAATGAATAATTTTGCAAAGGCGGAATTTTTAAAGACTCCAAGATTTTTCAAGAAAAATACTTGATTGCGCATGGAGAAGGACTGCTCAGTACATATCTTACACGCGAGTCGTAATTATACAATACATCACTCAGGATGTGCGTACACATTCCTGACATGTTATTTAGGCTAGTGCACTTCTCCGAGTTCCTACATGATGCGCACACAAACTACTTCTCACCAAACCTATGTACATATAAACATATCATACAAGCTGGCACATCGCACGGCTGCTAGGCGCACTCAGTCGGAGATGGTGAAAACTTCCCTCGGCCTGCCGAGGGTAAGACCCAGTGGTGCAGGAGACTCAACCTCCTCCTCACTAATAGGCTCCAGGCGCGAAGTACTGCGTTGAGGAGTTGGTGCGGGTGCGGTAGGTGGTGCAGCTCTGACTGGAGTAGGAGCAATGACTTGGTCAAACTCCTCAGTGGTAGGCAGGCGGCGAGCGGTGGCTAGGATGGCAGGTGCATAGGATGCTGAGGACGAGACGTAAGTCAGTGGTGGTGCTGTATGGAGGAGCTCCCTCCTGTTGGCGGAACAACCCTGCACGAAGTCCATACGAGCAGCCACAAAGTCGTCCACGAGGTTATCAAAAGCTGCCTCAAGAGCTTTGAGATACTCAACAAACATCTCAATAGCCTCATCTCTCTCTCCCCTAGCGCAAGCGAATGCATAGTGACATGTGTAAGGAACGTGGCATGGGAGGTAGCGGTAGCGGCGAGTCTTCATCGAAGGGAGCGCATCCCGGAGACGAGCTATCGCCTCACGGGCAGCCATCTGCATGGCATGCCTCTCCGTAGGCATGGCCCTTCCCACAAAACGGAAGCGGCGTGACTCAGAATGTCCTCCCTTGAAGTGCACCACAGCCTGGTGCATAGACACGCTGTCGCTGATCTTGTGCTGGTAGAGTGTGAACTCTTGACGAGCCGATGGTCCGATCACGAGCTTGGTGATGGAGACGAGAAGCTTGATAAGCCCCTCAGGCACATTGGCGAACACCTGTGACTCGCAGTCATTGCCAGCCATCTACAAAAGTAGACAAAAATTCTGGATAGTCAAATCATAAATTTATGATGACCAACAGAAAATTGCTACGTTTGCAAAATGTTAAACTAGCGCTTATTACGCTAAGAACCGATTAGCGATCGCACCTAGTGGCTTCCTACAGTCAGCCTGGCTCTGGTACCAAGGTTGTCAGGACCGGTTTTCCAATAAAACATTTATTGAGAAACCGACCCTTATATCAAACCAGTATAGAAGAATCCTTCCTACTGGTGGACAAATCCTTGATACAGAAATCCAGAAGTACTAAATATTATACAAGGTTGAGCTGAGGTTGCTCAACAATTTATTACAAGCACGCCGATATAATATATAAGGGCGGATATGACACAAGGAGTATGGTGGCATAACTACTGACTCGTAATAAAAGTGGTGGTGGATATGTCACAGCGAAATGGGTGAAAAGACTCCTAAATTTTACAGCTCATCGAGCGCCGGAGTGAGGCTCGATGATTTTATTGGTGTAGTGGAAGCTTATATAACACAAGTGACCAATTCCAGGATCGCACGGAACTGACTGGGACTCCTCTAGGCGTCGGACTCGCTATCGAACTCTTCATCCATAAGATCGCCTTCGTCAACATCTGTCAAATCAACAAGCCAGGTGAGTACTCTGAATGTACTCGCAAGACAGTTTGGACATAAGATATAACAAATGCAAACATGATGCACATGAGTAGATTAGTAATGCGCACTCAGATAATAAATTGCACTGCACGATAAATAACAACAAGTCAGGCGGTAGTCCTCCCGAAATTCCAATAAAATAGCTGAAGACCGATCGGGTGTCTGAAGCGACGCCTCGAAAGGTAATATAAATTAACAATGCCGCAGTCGGGCGTCAAAGCGACACCACATAAAGGGCTCATATTGAAATATAAACGAGAGTGCGTGCCACAGTCGGACGTCTAAGCGACATCTCGTAAAGGGCTTATATCAAAAGTAAATAGCAAGAATGCCACAGTCGGACATCTGAGTGACATCACATAAAGGGCTTATATCAAAGTAAATAACAAGAGTGCCACAGTCGGACGTCTGAGCGACATCACATAAAGCGCTTATATCAATAGTAAATAACAAGAGTGCCATAGTCGAACGTCTGAGCGACATCACATAAAGGGCTTATATCAAAAGTAAATAACAAGAGTGCCACAGTCGGACGTCTGAGCGACATCACATAAAGGGCTTATATCAAAATTAAATAACAAGAGTGCCACAGTCGGACGTCGGAGCGACATCACATAAAGGGCTTATATCAAAAGTAAATGACAAGAGTGCCACAGTCGGACGTCTGCGCGACATCACATAAAGGGCTTATATTTCATTACTCGAATTCAAGTAGCTCATGAATTTAAATCATCTCAAGGGAATACTCATGTATGTAATAATAAACTGGTTAGTCCATCCACAGGAATAACATTCAGCCGGGTTTACCATTCATGTTTATTCACCGGGGATTTTCACAGAGACTGACACAGAGACTGACGCTGAGACGGACGTTGAGACTGATACTGATACTGATATGGATATGTTGACCAAGATCCTTGACCATGGACACGGTTACTCGGATGGGTTTTGACTCTGGAGAGTTTGTACTCTTTAACCACAGCCAACGGATTTTAGTAGTCACAAAGGACTAGTTCCGTTTACGATATTTTAGGAGAAACACATCTAACCAGTACACACCCATTCCACATTCCGCTGCTAGGGATCACCCTAGGCAACGTTCAAGAAAAACTTTAAGACGGGGAGGCCACAACCTCGAGTAGCATGGGATCAAATTTATATCGCGCGCTCTAAGGGGTGCCCCCCTCTTGGTCCCAACCGTTAACACCCATGCCCCCTGACCGGATGACGGGCTTTAATCCAGGGCCATGGAACCCTCATCACGGCCCCTCTATTTGGTGTGTACAAGGAAAGAGGTTTGCAACTTACTAAACCGTATTCTTTGCAGAAAACATGTGGGAGCACGAAAAGGGGACGGACGGTAACGTGGCTTGATCCACGTCCACACTGGAGTTTAATGGTTGATATAAGACTGGCATGCTTCAGCAATACCATCTTACCACCTTTCATGTCACCACATGATCATGTTATCTCCCATCAAATGATCACATCAAGTTTCGAAGCATACTGGTAGTTGCCTTGCACGCAGTATAACACTCACTGATGCTCATATAAACATGCCATGAACTAACTATTCAAGCAAACATGCAAAACACTCATCATATCAAAGGTTCAAACATGCTTGCTTGGTTCGGAGCAGTCGGTGTCTAGCTCGGTGAAGTTTGCGGCTCAGTCACCTCCTCCGGTATCTACGGTATAAAGAGAACACGTACTAACGTAAATACCGAGTGTGCGTAAAAGTTGTTCCAAATATTTTTCAAATAAACATGATAAGAAACTAGACAGAAAAATAAAGCTGACAGAAAAACAATCAACTCAAAATCATCTTTTGTTTAAAAGTTATTAAGGTTTTAGTCCAAGGACCCATGTGTAATGAAACAGAAACTTTCCAGGGGCTAGTTCATAAAAAGGACAGAAAACGCCTTAGTTAGAAAACGTATTTTGCCCGAAGGCAATTTCAGAAAACGTTTCGAAAAAGAGAAAAAGCTGACGAGGGGGTCCCACCCGCCAGGTTTGAATTTCAAACAGAGCACACCGGCGCAGAGGACCGCGGTGGCCGCCGGCGTCGATCCCCGGCGAGGTAGGGGAAGTGGTTGGTACCTACGGACTCACGGTGCTCTTCCGCACCTGTGGGTGGTGGAGTTGGTCGTCGGTGAGCACCACGTCGACGGCGGCCTCTACTCCGGCGGACGGTGGTTTGGGTGGTGATGGATCTCGCCGAGGAGGGCTACAACCATCAAATTGGGGCTCGGGTTAGAAGAGTGGGTGCATGATGAGGCTGCTGGCAAGGTTTGGGAGGCGGGGGTGGTCTCACCAAAGGGAATCGTGCCGGAGCCCAAAGCGGATCGGGGCGGCCGGAGTCGGGGCAAAAGGTCTCCCCGAGGTCTCCCTAGTAGCTAGGCGTGGCTCTGGTGAGGTGTAGGAGTGGTGCTGGGTCGAATGCGAGCTCGAGGCTCCCTTTTATTTCCGGTCCGAGGCGGTTGCCGAGAACAGGATAACTCCGGCGATGATTACGGCGAGGCAGCAGTCGAATGGGGGTTTTAGGTGACTGGGCAGCTACGGATTGGTCTACTGGTCCCATCCAGAGGCTAATCTTGGTACAACTTGGCTAGTGCAGGCTTCGGTCAGTCCGCTTTTGACGAACTGAACCTTCTCTATTACCGTGTCCATAAGGACACGATGTTCATCCACGCTAGAGGCGCCTCGTAGCACCTCTAGCAGATTATCCGGTGCCTCTGGTTGGATAGAGGTCACTGGTGGAACAGGCACATTCCCTCCTTGTGGGGAATGCCGTTTGTTGGACCCCGGAGCCGTGTAGATCTCCGGAATGGTACCCGGCAGAGGTTCGAATGGAACTCGGGCCCCGTCACCAATCCCTGTGGGGACTTTTTCCCCCGTATGTCCGGCGGCCGAAGAGCCATCCTGGGGTGTCACCCCGATGACCTCCGGAATCTCCCCCCGGCCTGGGAAAGTCTTTTTGGACACCACCTCGTCATCATGCTTGGGTGAGACGGAATGATCAGGTGGCGGAGACATGCTAGCCATCTCCTTCGAATCCATCGGGCCTCTGTCGAGGATCGCTGGGAGCTATCGCGTGCCGGACTGCAGTGACAAAATTTACAATATGTCAATATTACAAACCAGGAAGACCAGACGTTTGCGGATTCTGGTACTTACGAGGCGGCCTGAGGCTTGGTCCGACGAGGTCGCTCCGGACTACTATCAACATCCCACACGGAGTTATCCATGAAGGAGCCTCTAACCCTCTTAGGCGCTTTCACCTCCGGAATGGTGGGGCCGCTCTCTTCTTCCTCCCCACTTCAGGTGGGGAGTCGTCTTCTTCTTCTTCGTCGCCGTCGTCAGCAGACGGAGATGAAGTCTCGCTTCCGGACGTCACGTCCGGAGTGCCTTTCCGGCGAAGGCCCTTCTTGGCCCCTGTGGCCGCCTTCTTAGTCATCTTCTCCGGCACCTCATAAAGTGCAGGGAACAGAATTTTCGTCAGTAACGGGAATTGTTGGTCTTCGGGCAGCGGAGCCGGACAGTTAATCTCCTCTGCCACCTTGATCTACGCCTGAAAACAGGGGAAGGAAAGCTTAAGTTTCCTCTCAAAATATGCTAGTAGAGGGTACTCCTTGAAAAAATTAAAAGAACTGACCGGGTTAGCCTGGCGTTTTAAGCTAAGCCCGCGATCTGCGGTCGTAGGCGGTGGCGTCTCGCCGGCCTTGAAAAGCACTTTCCAGATTTCTTTGTGCGTTGTGCCAAAGAGCTCTAGTAGTGTCTGGTGCTTGGCCGGATCGAGCTCCCACAGATAGCAAGTTCGGCGTTGGCACGGCAGGACCCGACGAATAAGCATGACCTGGACCACGTTGAGAAACTTGCTTTTCCTGTTTATCATGTTCTGGACGCATGTATAGAGCCCAGTCAGCTCGTCCGAGGGACCCCAGGTTAGGCCTCACTCTTGCCATCCCTTCACCGTCTCCGCGAACGAGCCTTCGGGCCAGGTGACATTGGGCATCTTGCCCACCATGGCGCCTCCGCACTCTGCTTGTTGGCCATTCACCACCTTCGGCTTCACCTTGAAGGTCTTCAGCCACAGGCCGAAGTGAGGTGGGATGCGGAGAAAAGCCTCACAAAAGATGATAAATGCCGAAATGTTGAGGATGAAGTTGGGTGCTAGGTCATGAAAATCCAGCCCATAGTAAAACACCAGTCCACGAATAAATGGATGGAGAGGGAATCCTAGTCCGCGGACAAAATGTGTGAGAAACACAACCCTCTCATGGGGCTCTAGAGTAGAGACAATCTGCCCCTTGGCCGGGAGTCAGTGAACGATCTCCTTGGCTAGGTATCCGGCCTCCCGAAGCTCCATGATGTCCTTCTTCTCGACGTAGGAGGCCATCCACTTGCCGCCAACTCCGGATCCGGACATGTTTGGAGTGCTTTTTTGGATGAAGAAAAGCTAAAGCTTGGGCGCTGGAGCTCAAGGACGGAAGGGCTGAGGGAAAGAAATGGCGTGGGTGAGAACGGGGAATCCTTACCCCTTTTATATAGGCCACGAATATCAAACGCCTCCCCACTCGCCTTAAACTCGCTATTTTCGAGGGTCGTGCGAATGGCACGGTTAGGTTACCCACGCCCGCATTGAAGAGGATCCCCCAATAAGGGGACACGATCTCTGCTTCGACAGGACGTGCCAATTACAACCGCGTCTCGAGACCTGGTATGGCAGATAAAAACGGTTCGAAATTATGACCGGACAGACGTGATGTTGTGTTGCAAAAAAGCTGTCAACAGATCAGATTCATACGAATATATTCTCTCTGCAGTTGTGTGTTCTGCGCATTACAGGTCCGGATACAATCATCGCATCCGAAGACTATCGTGGAGTTCGGAAAAGGAGAACCCGCCTTGCAATGCCGAAGACAAATCTGCGCGCCGGACTCCTCGTCATTGAAGCCAGGTTCAGGGGCTACTGTGGGAGTCCTGGACTAAGGGGTCCTCGGGTGTCCGGCCTGTTATCCTATGGGCCGGATTGATGGGCTGTGAAGACCTGAAGATCGAAGACTATACCCGTGTCCGGATTGGACTTTCCTTGGCGTGGAAGGCAAGCTAGGCGACCAACTATGAAGATTCCTTCTTATGTAACCGACCCCATGTAACCCTAGATCTCTCCGGTTTCTATATAAACCGGAGAGCATAGTCCGGATAGAGAGAGACTCAGTACTATATTCATACAGGCTAGACATCTAGGGTTTAGCCATTACGATCTCGCCGTAGATCAACTCTTGTAACACTCATATTCATCAAAATCAATCAAGCAGGAAGTAGGGTGTTACCTCCATAGAGAGGGCCCGAACCTGCGTAAACATCGTGTCCCTTGTCTCCTGTTACCATCGATCCTAGACGCACAGTTCGGGACCCCCTACCCGAGATCCGCCGTTTTGACACCGACAGCAGCGGAGCGCTACGATGCGGTGGATGAGACCGTTGGTGAAGCCTCAACGGCCTCGGGGGCGGAGGTACGATGATGTGCTCAGTGAAGTAGCCCCGGTGAGGTGGGAGACGGCGTCGGTGAAGCGCACCTATTGTGGTGGAAGTCGGTGTCTATGGGGCACGTCGGATGCGGCGGCCGACATTGTTTGTGGACCACCCGGTGCGGTGGACGAGGGCGTAGATGAGGTAGCTCCGGTGCGGTGGTGCAGCGCGACCGTCGTCTTCGTCATCGTCGTCCAGCATAGAAGTGGGGAAAGAGATGAGACGAGGGGCGATTCAAACTTTGCTTGGGCTGGCGGCGAATTGGGGATTTGAGCAATTTGGGCGCGGAAGGGAACGGTGGAGAAGGGAGATTTTACAGGGCTGGAATTGGGGCCGCCTGATATTTCAATCCGAAACATGGAAGGGCGAACTTACTTAGTAGTCGTCCTTTTTTTGGGGGTGAGGGGGGAGGGAGGGAGGGGGTGGATGCTGGGTGCTAAGCGTCCGTATGACACACGCGACCACCACGACATGACCCTGGTCTGCCTGGTGCGCCTACATTTGAGAGGAGATTTGAGAATACAAACGAATCTTCTTTCATTTGCAAACGAATCTGTATGTATTACCATGCTCTTGTTTTCCTTGCAAATAATTAGTCATTTGAAACGAGATACTATAAAGTAATTAATGAGGAGTTATTTGAAAAAAACGAAACAGTATCCACGCTAATGTGGATTAGAGTGTGTGTCACATAATTAGTTATTTGAATTAGAGCGTGCGTCACATAGCGATCTCCAATTCTAACGTCACTACTAGGGAAAACCTTAGTAGTAGCGCTGGTTTTTGACCTACCAGTAGCGCGGGCGCCAGCGCTACTGCTACGGCGCAACAGCTATTTTGTAGAAGTAGCACTTTTTAGGCCAGCACTACTGGTAAGTCCAGCTACTAGTAGCGCGGCAACGTAGAGCGCTACTGGTAAACATGCGCTGCTCGTAATATTTTGGCCTGTGCCACTACTAAAATTTATGTTTTTTAGCATTTTAGCGCTGTTCATGTTTAAACAGATATATCTTTTATACAATAACAACTCATCATGAACTAGTCTGTTTAAATAGCATATTCATTACCACTTGTCATCACCACCAAACAATGTTCGTCAATGAGACATCATATAACAAGTTGGTTACTAGTCATAATCACAACTCCTCCTCATCATCATCAACTCTAACACATTGTAGCACATAATGACACATTCTAGCTACGACCTACTCCTCTCATAGGACCTACTCTACCCTCTCTTAGGTAAAATATCATAGAACAAGATAGGCATTGACTCTCCATTAAGGAAAATTGACTCTCCATAATAAAGAACGGAGATCATCCCGTCTCCAAGTCTTGGCCTACGCACAATGTTGCTTCCAAGTAGCTCTCTACGATGGTTCAAACTTTTTTGAAATCATTTATTATCATGGCTTCCTCGCTTTTAGAAATCCGGTATGGACAGGAGTGATGTGGATACTGCGGCTGACCTTGGTGTGGTGGTCGTAAGCTCATAACATCAACGCGACCTCTCGGCAACATCAGATGAGACACACAATCCATCGGGATTTTCTGTTCAAAAACATAGTAATAACTTTGTAGTTAGCAATGTAGTTTAGTTTTAGAAGAATTTATGCAAAAGATGCACGGATGTCGTAATAGTAGAAAATCTTACCATGCTATCTCCATTGATGTTACCATAGTTCAACACGTGCACTAGTGGCACGTATTGACCATAATGTGGAGGAGTTTGATAATAGCTATTGTAATTATCAAGATTAGTAAAAAATGCTATAAGACCATCTTTCTCCTTATAAGATAATTGTGCTTCATCATTCTAGTAGCAGGTTCTGTCTACCATTTTCCGTACATTTTTTGAAGAATGAAAATAAGTTGTCAATGGAAATAAGCTGTCAAATATTTTGAAATAAACAATATAAATTATTTAATAAATATGTTTGAGAAACTCACACAGCGGTAGAACTAGAAGCGTGTCAACAAGGACCCAAATGGTTATATTATTTTCGTCGATGTCAGGATCTCCAAGATCAAAGGTCAGAAGCATACCCTCATGAAAATCATAAGCCTTGCAAAGGGCTTCCCAATTCAGGCAACCAAAATTGGATGAGTTCACATAATTGTATAGATTTACAGCAAAATCATAACCATGATGGGTCCTTAGTTGTATTATCTTTGTCTCCATGCTTTCATGATCTTCAAAACACATCTTCTCCAAGACATAGCGTCTTGCATGGTATGGGATAAGCTAGTCGAATTGTAAAAGACGGAAATTACACGTTGAAGAAGCAGAGAAGTCGTGCAAAAAATAACAAAAAACACTTGTCGTCGTTGTGTACCATTTCAACATCGAAGGTCTCTTGGAGCTTGATGCTGAAGCGTCGACCTTCTACCAGGTGAGGCCTGTCGCACAGACCGCGCTCATCTTCGCAGTACTCGCACATAGCGAATTCCCTTTCGTCGTTAGACATTTCCTAATAGGTAATTAATAATCCATCATCGAATACATATATAGTAGTTTGTAGCAAAGATCATCATATAACAACTAAAACACCTAAAATTTGTAGTTTGTAGTAGTTTGTAGCAAAGATCATCATCCAACCTAGTTTGTAGCAAAGATCATCATATAATCCATCATCGAATACATATATAGTAGTTTGTAGCACAAACCGCGCTCATCTTTTGCATTCAGTAAGCAAATAACTAATAAGTAATTAATAATCCATCATCGAATACATATATAGTAGTTTGTAGCAAAGATCATCATATAATATCACTAATACATCTCGAATAATAGCTCCTCTAGGTTCATTGGGCCGCGGTGGACACCCAAAGAGAAGGAACCATCACCGAATCATAGCTCCGGTGAGATCCCCAAAGAATCTGCCAGGTATTGGAGAACCGGCCGTTCGCCAATGCAACCATGTAGCGCTGGACATGCGCGTTCTCCTCTGTGACACAGTGTTGTACCACCTGCGTGGGGGACTCAAGCCTCTCCACTGATGCAGGCCCATGTGACCGCCACCAAAGAAGCTCCGGGTCGATGACGAGCTGGCTCCTCACTAAGCTGCGCTCACCAGAAGGTAGCACAACTCAGTACCAGCCCGGCGGAGCCCAGTCCCGGACATGGCCCCTCGGCTCAAGCAGGAGTCCTCCACTAAGTCGATGACGAGGATGCGGGATTGGCATCATCGACACCGAGAACAAAATTCTTAATTATGAAAACAAAATTAATAAACACGTAGCAAAATTCGGCATGACCTTTGCTAAAAGAAGGACATATCGAGCGACTGAAATTTGCGAGAACGTAAACGAATCGACATTTCTGGCAAAACATAGGCCACTCGGAAAAATATGACATGTCCAAAATGTGACATGTTCAAAATATGACATGTCCACTGCAAATTTGCATATAACAGGAAAAATTGATTTAACTAAAAAAATAACAACAATTGCTTTAACTTAAAAAATACCTAGAATTCTGTTAACTACACCTAAAACAACTAAAACACCTAAATTCTGTTAACTACACCTAAAACAACTAAAACACCTAAAACTCTTTTAAATACACTTAAAACACCTAAATTCTATTAACTACACCTAATTAAAAACCTAGCTAAATTTATGTCTTAACTTTAAAACCTAGCTAAATTTAAAAACCTAGGGTTCATCCCTGATCTGTCCTAGCTAGGGTTCGATCATAACCTACATTATTCTAATAACCTACATTTTTTCAACTACATAGGATTCAAAATAACTACTCTAATAACTATAACTAGGGAGGGAGGGAGGAGGATGAAGGAGGGAGGAGTACCTCTCGGTGGAGGAGGGCCGGCGCGGGGGGGGGGCGGCCGACGACGGAGGAGGCCGACGTGGGGAGGGCGGTCGGCGGGGAGGAGGGCCAGCGCGGGCGAGGGCGGCCGACGCAGGGAGGAGGGCTGGCGCGGGGGACTGCAGCATGCGGGGGTCGACAGCGGCGCGCGGGGGATTGAGGGAGGAGTGCGGAGTGTGAGTGAGCTGAGTGATGAGGCCGGGGGGCGCGCGGGGGAGGGAGTGGGCTTAACAGCAGCGCGGGTAATGGGCCAGCGCTACTGCTAAGCCCACTAGCTGTAGCGCCGGCGCAAATCACACGCTACAGCTAAGTGGCCTGCCCTTTTGGCCCCGGCGGCCCGCTAAACAGCAGCGCGGCCCGCGCCAACCAGCGCTGCTGCTACTCAGTAGCAGTAGCGCCCGTTTTGGCCAGCACTACTGGTAAATACCAGTAGCGTGGGTGCCCAAACAGGCGCTATTGCTAAAATTCTATGTATAAGCATGTTCCTAGTAGTGCATGGATTTCGCATTTCACTGTATCCACACTACTTTTTTAATACAAATTCATATGTATATGATGAACACCATGGTAGTGAGAAAACTTTTGGATGGATTCAAACATATGACCTACAAAAATAGCACAACAATCGAGTCAATGTGAACTTTTCCAAACCTAGTATGGCACGAATTCCAAATAATTACCCATAAGCATGGTCCTCAGTTCAAATCTTACAATGTACACCGAATTGAAACATCGATATTAATTCTAGTACTATCTACATTCAAATGTTGTTTTTAGCCCCCCCCCCTCGGCACACACACTACATACTTCCTGTATCGGTCAATCTTCCTCTCTTAAACACCTTTGGAAGCTATCGGTTTCCGACACACGTTCATTCTATCTCTCCATGTTTCGATCTCTAACTCTCTCAACAATACAACCCCCTTTTTCCACTCTGTTACCAAATGTATTTACTTCACAGACCCGCCATTGCACACAATGCCGAGCTCTCTCTCTCTCTCTCAATCCCCCTCCCACCCTCTCTCTCTAGATACATGCATTGCCTATCTAGCCCCCAACCTCTCGTGCGCACGCACGCACATTGTCTATCTAGGTCACTCCCTCCTGACTGTCTCACTCTTTCTTCCGCACGGCGGGCCACACTCCCTCAATCTCGCTCTCTTTACCTGAGTCTCGATTAACCTCATTTTCTTTCACACACAAATGATATATCTCCCTGCTCGGGCCTCGATCGACAAACTTTATACTCTCTCACACAGATTGTCTATCTAGGTCAGTCGATCCAAGCCGCCCCGACTCTTTCGACCTCATGGCGGGCCACGCTTGTTGAATCTCCCTCTCTCTCTGTCTCTCTTTGTATGTCTCGATTGACCTCGCTCTTTCTCGGACACAAACGATATATTTCCATGTTTGAGCCCAGTTTGACATATTTATATTGTATACTCTCTCATGCACATTGTCTATCTAGGTCACTCTCTCCAACCCATATCACTCTTTCGATCGCAGAACGACCCACACTCGCTCAATCTCTCTCCCTTTATATATGTAATCGATTGATCTTGCTTCCTCCCATGCACAAAATATATCTACATGTATGTGACTGGATCATCTCTCAAGCTCTATCTCACAGCCCTCACCCTTCCCAAAAGCTCAATCGGACAATATCTCTCCAGAGCATATATCTGTTCAATGAATGTCGGACCACACTCACTTTGTCTCTCTATCTATATGTCTCTCAATTTACCTCGCTTTCTCACGCCGTATCTTCCACACATTGAAGCTACCTCTCCATCCCTCGCGTAGCCGGAGCTATTTACATTGTGAGGGGGACTCCAACCTTGGATTAATTTGTGTAGGCATTTATTCCGGTGGTAGATTATATTTTCGTCGCATTCGGCCCACAACTACTCCAAACACTATTGCAACCCCCACACCTCCCCCAATTGATTTCCCTCTGGCGCGGTCATCACTCTCCCGCACGTCCTTTCTCGCCTTCAACGTTGCACCATGGTATTATTGCAAAAAACTCTGATTATTACAAATAAGCTACAAAACTACACACCGAGGGGCCCACCTGTCATGAAACAAATTTGGACCCATAATAAATAAAAAATAAAGGACAAGTTCGAACAGGCGACCAGGGCCTTCAAGCCGCACATCAATAGGCAACATACGTAGAACAGCAATGTTTGTTGTACCCCCCTTTGTTCATATAATGTTTATTACCACAACCTATTTAATGGATAAAATGTAATATTATTTTTAGTACATTAGTGGGACCGGCTCGTTAGTACGTACTATTCGCCTTCACTTACTGGTGGGTTCCATGTGTGCTCTCTCTCTCTCCTCCCCTTCTGCGTTTGGACGCACGGGCAAACACGAAGAACTCGCGGGCGATGTTGCCGTTGACCATATGTGTACGTGCAATGTGCGTTAATTTGGAAGTATATTAAGTGCATGCAGATATTAAGTAGGATATTATTTTCTTGTTATTATGTGATTAACACTATTTTTGGCATGAAATTAACTGCACGCTAAACGTGTAGAGCGCTCGACATTGAAGCAGTCTAGGTCGATGGATGAGAAGGAATACGTGTGGCTTGATGACGTTTTATATTTAATTTGATACGGCTCTAGCAGAACAATCGATCGATCAAACCATAGATTTCATTCAGTCTGACTCCGACTTTACATTCATACGACGATTGATCTAAAATAAACATAAATGATAAATGTTCAGATTTTAAGCATGGCAATCCGAACGTTTTTCATGGCAAATTTAGATTACGCGGCAGCGGCGGGGGCGTCTTGCGGTGGGAAGCGGCTCCTCTGCCGTGCTCTGTGTGTCGTCGGGCCACTGACCAACGGCGACGGCGGCGTCTTGCGCCATTGTTGGCGTACTACTGGACGTTGGCCCTAGCTTCAAGGAAGGCCACAATGTTCTGGACTTCGGTGTCCAGGAGCGAGTCAACTGGCGGGAGGAGGCGACTGGCGTTGTTGCAAGGAAGCGGTCGACGGCGGCCATCCATGCCGCTATGGGGGGCACTGGCACATGCGCGGGGACAGGCGCTGGCAACAACGCAGCGGAGACATTCGTGTGCACGGGCACCGGCACGGGCGCGCACGTCAGTGCACACGCTGGCATGTGCACGGGCACCGGCACGGGCGTGCGCGTCAGTGCACACGCAGCCGCATGCGCTGGCAGGTGCTAGGGCACGTGAAAGTCGTCGGGGACCTCGTGGAATCCCGTGGCATCAAGCTCGGCGACAATGTGCAGTCCCATCCCATCAATGCCATGGGGATGGGCACTGGCGCAGTCGGGGCGACGGGAGCCGGAATGGGAGCGGGGACAGGCGCGGCGTCTTCCCGCAAGGCCAGTTCAAGCTCGTCCCAAAGCGCCTTATGTTCTTGAGACTACGGCTAGGTGTCTTCCTCAGGAAACTGGAAGACTAAGGGCAGACCATCGTGATGCGGCATGGCGTACGTTTAGGTCAGGCTGGTTGGAGGTAGACGACAGGAGAATCGGAGAGGAAGAGAGAAGATGTCACATCCCTAGCTCCCGGCGATGCACTAGGCTAGATTCATGTGTGCATCATGTTTAAATTTTACCTAAACCTGAAATGGGGATGTTCAAAGCCCAGCACCAAATGAAATCCAACTAGGATCACAATGAAATATTTTCAATGATCCCAAAATGCCTTTGGAAATGTTCATCATTTCTGATAAAGGTAAAAACCTCTGCCAAAATGATAAACATATTTCTAGGTCATTTCTGGATTTTTAAATTAACTCATATTGTATTTGAATTGGGGCATTTAATTCCTATAAATATTTTAAATGCTCTAATAATTCTGAAACTAGTTGAGGGCTGTTGGGAATAATTTCAAAAGTGCCCACAAATATTATCAGGATTTTTGGAAATGCTCTGGCATTTTTAATAAAGCCAAAAACAATTACAGAAAATAGAAAACAGGAAATGGAAAAGAGAGAGATATAGGCCTCAGGCCACTTACCTAGACTGGGCCGGCCCACCTGGCCCATGCCAGTCACCACCTACCTTTGCCAGTAGGCAGAGGAGGGGGACAGCGCACCGCCGCCGAGCACGCGCCCGCGCCACCTCCTGCTTCCCCGGCCCCTCCTGGCGACGCCACGACGACGCCCCAAAGCCCCTGTCTCCTCTCCCTCACTCGCTGTGCTCTCTCCCTCCCCTCTGCCCTTTCTCCAGCAGCCGCCCGAGCGCCACCGACCTCGCCGCTGCCGCCCGCCTGACCACCGTGCTCCCCTCATCTCCCCACCTCGTCTGCAAGCTCCGCCATCGTCCGCTGCTTCGCCCCACCCTTGCCCCGAGCGCTGGGACGGCCTGCAACGCCGGCTGCTTCATCTTCTTCCTCCTCAGTCGCCGAAGGCCGCGCCCGTCGATTCGCCGCCGTCTCCGCGTCCCCGAGCCTGCTGACCGCCCCGTCGAACCCGCTGTGAGCTCCTGCTCCTCCCCCCTTTCTCACCCCCTCCGTTCTCGCCCGTTAGCCGCTGCCCCCGCGAAACCGAGCTCCGGCCATCGCCATGGCCAGCGAGCCCCGCGCTCCCAAGCTCCTCCGCTCGCCCCAGTAGCACCCGCGTGCTAACCATGCTCTCAGGAGCCAAACGGACGCACCAGCTCCTTCTCCCGTGCACCGCAGCGTCGTCCTCACCGACGCCCGAACTCCGGCCACCGCGCAAGTCGCTGCCGCCGTCGACTTAGGCCATTGGAGCCGCTGCTGCGTGCACCACTCGACGCGGACGAGCCTCCCCGTCGCGTAGATGCCCTCCGCCGGCCATTTGGTCGCCGTAGGAGGAATCCCGAGCCCCTCCGCCGTCTCTGGCCCTGCCGGCGACGAGCCCCGGGTCAACTCCGACGAGTTTGACTCGGGTTGACCCTGTTTGACTTCCCCCTGGGTCACTAACATGTGGGGCCAACCCCTAACTAATTTCTAGTTTAGGATTAAATTAGTGTTAATTAACCCTGTCAATTAGCTGACAAGATGACATGCGGGCCCCACAGTTTGACCTGGACCGCCCCGTTGACCAGCTGACCTCACAGTGATGCAATGCTGACGCAATAACTCATTTTCTGGATTTTTATAATTCAGGAAATTCCAGAAAATGCCCTAAACTTCTAAAATTTATAGGAATTCAACCGTAGCTCCAAATGAAACAAATTATATATGAAAAATGATCAGAAAAATCCAATCTATCCATCTGTACCATTTTCATGCATGTTAGAACAATTTAAGGCTTCTGTTTAGGACAAATCATGTAAATGGCATTTGAATTTCCACATATGAATTTTGAATTTGAACCTAAGGTTCAAACCAACTCCATTTAATATGTTGCTAGTTGCATTAGCTCAAAACACATTCATATTGCCATGTCATAGCATGCATCATATTGTGCATTGCATTGATCGTGTTTCTTCTCTGTTTGCCGGTGTTGTCCCCTCTCAGTAGACATTGCTTCGACGTTGTGATGGTTGACACTAATGAAGACTCAATGCTATCTTCAGAAGTGCCAGGCAAGCAAAACCCCCTTGTTCATTCCGATACAATCCCACTCTCTCGCTCCTGCTCTCTTTTACTGCATTAGGACAACAACGATTCATCTGTTACTTGCTGCGGTAGCTGAACCCCTTTATCCTCTGCATGACCTGTCATTGCCACAGTAAATAGATGAAACCCACTAGCATGAGTAGGAGTTGTTGAGCCCTGATGTGCCTACTCATTCATGCTTGTTTGTCATGCCTGCTATTGCTTAGAGTTGTGTCAGGTCTGATTCATCGGGAATGAATTGGAAAGTTGCAAACATGTCCTACAGTGCGAGAGCTAAGTGTGTGAACACGATTTGGTAAAGGTAGCGGTGAGAGGCCATATAGGAGTACATGGTGGGTTTTCTCATTGAAACCATCCTTAGAAACTGAGTTCTGTGTTTGTGATCCATGAACAGTTACTACGACACATTGGGCTCTGGGCGCTCCAAGCTCTCTCCACTTATTAATCAACCTGATCTCTGTCCAGGAGGTTCAACTAGTTTCTGGTGTTTGTAGGTAGTGTTAGTAGTCTACCAAGTGGCACCCGGTACAGGTGGACTTGGGACAGACTAGGCACACGTGGCCTGGTGTACCGAGTGGCACCCGGATGGTGGGCTCGGGAACCCTGCACACATCGTTTGGGGCCGTGAGCGACACCCCGGCCGGATCTCCTTGCGGATGGAACCCGAATAGGCGATAAACCTGGACGACAGACTTGTGTGGTTAGTCAGGTCGCGGCCGACTCCCTCGCCAGGCTTCCGCTTGAAGGTTGCCGAGGTACACGATGTGTACATGGTGGTAAGTGGCGAGAGCGTGTGTGACGAAGTACACCCCTGCAGGGTTAATATGATCTATTCGAATAGCCGTGTCCGCGGAAAAGGACTTCTGGGTTGCCTATAACAGTTCATAGACAAGTGAAAGTAGATACTCTAAAATGCGCAAGTTAAGCGTGAGTGCTATGGTTGGCGTTCTCGTAGGGAGACGGGAGCGGATCCATAGTGGAGTATTGATATGGTGAATATGTGGACTCGTGTGCGCCACCTCAAAAGAGTTACTTGCAGTCGTAGTTCAGGATAGCCACCGAGTCAAAGCTGGCTTGCTGCAGTTAAACTCCACCACCCCCTTTGTTGATACCGATGCATATGTAGATAGTTCTGATGCAAGTCTTGCTGGGTACATTTGTACTCACGTTTGCTTATTTTATGTTTTGCAGAGAGACGTCAGTCTTGCTAGTAGTTCCGTGTGGACTTCGACGTTTAGCTTGATACCTCAACTATGATCTTGTGCCCTCGGCAGGATCTGGTAGATAGTCAGGCTTCTTAGCCTTTTTCATTTGTAGTTGTCTGTACTCAGACAAGTTAAGCTTCCGCATGTGCTTGTTGCTTGTATGCTCTGAATGTTGGGTCATGAGACCCATGTTTGTAATATCTGGCTCTTCGGAGCCTAATGAATAAATACTCTGAGTCGTAGAGTCTTGTTGTGATGCCATGTTGTATTTGCACATATCGAGCATATTGTGTGTATGATTGAAATTCTTGGTATGTGTGGGATCCGACAATCTAGTTGTCCATCCTTAGCAGCCTCTCTTATGGGGAAATGTAGTCTAGTGCCCCCTTGAGCCATAGTTGTCCGCTACAGCCCGATTCACCGGAGTCCTGCTAGCCCAGCACTACTGCTCTGGACACTTGACTGGCCGGCATGTGTTTCATATCGTTCCTGTGTCTGTCCCTTCGGGGAAATGTCACGCGGTGACATCCGGAGTCCTGCCTAGCCTGCTACAGCCCGGGTTCCCGGAGTCCTGTTAGCCCAGTGCTACAGCCCGGATTCGCACGCTGCTGACCTACACATTCGATGTTGATTCATGTATGCCTGTCCCAATACGTTAGTGCCGCTATGAGTTCACGACTAGCCATGTCGGCCCGGGTTCTCTGTCATATGGATGCTAGCGACATTGTCATATACGCGAGCCAAAAGGCGCAAACGGTCCCGGGCCATGGTAAGGCGACACCCGTGGGAGTACCGTGCGTGAGGCCGCAAAGTGATATGAGGTGTTACAGGCTAGATCGGTGTGACTTGGAATCGGGGTCCTGACAGCGTTGGTATCAGAGCCTGACTGCCTGTAGGATTACCAAGCCAAACTGGTCGAAGTTGAGTCTAGAAATGCTTTAGTTATATAAGGGAATTGATTGTGGAAGGGAACGTAAAGCTCTTTTTACTCCTTATACCTTATGGCCTTCTGATCTGAGTCAGCCTCTTCTTTTCTACGGGGATTAAGAACTAGGCCTTCTCATCTATCTATCAGGATCACGTGTTACTAATCCGTAGACTCGTAGGATTGTTGGTTCCAGGCCTCAGTTCAGTTCCTACTACTTCCGTATGTTGACCATTGATCCCGGAAGTTTATATTGTGATGTTGAGTGGTTATGCCACCATTTTGCGGGATGTCTCAATTCTTTTTGAGCATTTACAGCCGTTATGTTGTCCGAGTCATCCCAGGTTTCTAAACAATCTGATGCATTTGCAAAATCCTTTCCCTCTGTTTTGCGTCCCTTTGGGCCAGATTAAGCACACTACCGGTGCATTGAGGCACTCTATTGCCTCGACATATATGTTGGAGCTATTATTATGACCCTAGGTGTCTTAGGGAGTCACCTAGTAATCTAGCCATGTTTTGTGTTCCCGGTGTGATGATTCTGGCCACCATTCTCGAAAGCATCTCGTGATGCCATTTAGTAGTAGGTATTCTACTCCTGGGTTCTTGACCCGAGATTCACTCTACTTACCTCGTGTTGATAGTGTTTCTCGTACCTTTAGGATATTAGTAACCTTTGTGATATTCCTCGAGGTCTGTGGTATATCGTTCTTCCAATACCATGAACTGCTTATGGCAGAAGTTCTCTTGAACCAAAAGATCACAACCAGAGTGCTCTTGACGAGTTCTCCATTCACATTGTGAATCTGCCAGTCCTTCTCCTTCTGCATGGGTTATCCGGAAGAAATACGTTGAACTTGTTCGACATACTAATCCATGCATCCACAACTCAGAAAATCATATGTTCTTTTGGGTTGTCCCTCTTTAGCTGTATTCCGACCTTCATCTATCAATTGATAGTCAAGAGTATGTGTGCAATCGTGCTCATTGATGCCTACTATTCTTGTGGTCTGTCAAGCCATTCTATTCTGGATGGCTAGGAGAAACAAACTCCGGTACCTCGTCCATATCTAGGATTGGGTCAAAGTAGTTGTATTTCGCAGATCAAATTGCCAATCCAGCTTTTGATCTGTTCTACCTTGGAATGTCACCCTCTTTCATATCAAGAATGACGTGAGAATTGCACAATCTCTCATGAATTCTTGATGTAGTGATACTTCTCGCCATCATTATTCATCTCTCGGTCTCCGTGTTGGTTGTAGCCGGAATGCTGACAAGTGAACTGTGATGTGTGAAATCAATGCTCCTAGCAACCCTGTTGCTTGGTAGTTAATGGACAACAATCTCATTCTTAGCGTGTTGGTTATTCAATCATCATCCTGAGATTGATCGTGTTACCTAGTCCATTTTCCCTGGTGCACTCTTTGGTCAACGAGTTAGGATTGTATCAATTCCTCGCTCTTTTGATCACATCGTCTTGCCCTGAAAAGCAAGTTTGTTCTCGAGCTTAGTAACATATCGGTGGTTCGTGATTTCTCGAATATCTTCTCGGAAGTGTTACCAGGTTGACACCTGACCGCTATGTTGAGCTCGTGATCAAATGGTTTTCCTATAAACCACTTTTTCTCCAAGAATCTGTGTTTGATACCCCTGAGCTAGTTGTTAAGCTGAACAGCAACTTGGAGAGTTGGAAGATAAAAGCTTGCCTAACTTAGTTCATTCCAAAGGGATATCTTGTGTTTGTGTGTTTGTTGTAAAAGATGATTACTTCATCGATTGGTCCTCGTGATCAGTTGTTGAACCTATCGTCTTGCCCAACCCTTGATTTGAGTGTGGGCCATCGTCAAATCAAATTAGGACCAACGATAATCGTAATGTTGTCTTACTCGTGGTTGATTCCTCGAGCATACACCATTACATCTTTTGGTCTGACCAATGCTATCACTTGTTCACATAATTAAGGAATTCCATCTCCATGGAAACCTGGATGAATTGTTGTTGAGCCCATCAGCAACACTGCTACCTTCTCCATGACTCGTGTTGAACATCCAGCTAGTATTGGAAACATTATAAGCATTATCTTCGTGTTCCGTTCATGAAGCATATGTTTGGATGAAAGTAGTGACTTCCTCTAATTCACGTGCATCTGATGCAAGTTCCGTCGTGGATTGATAAAGTCAATGTTGCTTCTTTTGGAATCATCCCAAAATCGGTCATGCATACGCGCGATGTATTCTGTGGTTCGGAGACTTGCAACCTTCGTTCTATATGTGTTCCTAGCACCCCAAGCCACTGATTGATTTGTTCGAGGAAAGGGAATTAAGTGCTAATCCATGGTAATGCACAAGATTCCGTTATCCTCAATGATGGTTCCCAACCAGAACTCGGTAGTGTTTTATTGCAAGACTACTCTGTGGCCATGTTTGTCTGGGACAGCGTGTTCACATGTTTGTAGCAGAACCCGCTCATGTTTTGGAGCTTGCTACCAAAGTTCATCTCCCGAGAATCTCGCAACACCATCTCGTCGGTTTGTGTTGCAAACTTTTCTTTTCCAGGACATGCTGTCTGAAATATCCTGTTACCAACCAGATCTGAATCTCAGGCAGATATGATGGTTGGAACATCTCCCAATAGCTATAATATTGGTCTTCATGACCCGGTAAGTGGATGTCGTGGCCAACACACCCAGCCGGAAGACCTATTATTGTAGTAACTTGATTGAGGAAGTTGGCCACCTCCCCATAAGGATTTCGTAGGATTTGCTCCCTAGTTGTTCCCTATGGATTTTTATATTTCCGAAGTCCGACCTTTTACTTGATGTTCTAGATATCAAACCATATCTATGAATGGGATATGCTAGTGCATCAAGGAGAACATTAGAAGCGGACTGCTAAATGTCTCTCGGTCGATCATCCAGATTTGCCTCTTTGGCATTGCTAAGGAAAAACCTGAGAAAGTGATGTCCTCCTTTGCACCTGCATCCTCCATCACCGTTCATCATGGTAGTATGTTGTGTTGCCAGGATCCTCGATACGGATGATGGTAAAACCTTGATGAATATGGAAATGCTCAAGTTCTTGAGGGCACGCGCAAGCAAAATCATCCATCGCGTTGTCTTCAACAAGGTAGTCCACATCATCCATTCTAGTCCGATTATGCCATTCTTTCGAATTCGTTCACACGATCGTTTGTGATTGCCTTAAGCTGGTTTAAAGAGTTTCAATGATCTTTGAATCAAAAGTAATTCTTTTTGCCACTTAAGGGGATATTCTGCGAGTCATCTTCCTTAATATGTCTCGTTATGGTATCATGGCAACTCAACTCCTTGCTACGTTGACAACCGTTCACCACCTTCGTAAGTGTGGAATTGTTGCCTACCCAGTGAACCTTCGTCATCTGTTTCACTCCATCCCTCTGGATGTATGATTTCTGTCTCAGCTCAAGGGTTGTTACTATGTCCTATTCCGTGAGTTCATCGTGAGATGCTCAATCTTCGAGAAGATCGATTCCTATAGAGTTTCTTCTGTCGTCATCATGTTGGATGAAGATCCCGAAAGCAAAGACGACAAGATCAATTTGAAGCAATGAGTCAACATCTTCGATGAGGGTATTGGATCAAGGAGATTGTGTTAGCTTTTGTGTCCCCTTTCATCTTACCCTACGCTTGAATCTCGGGACGAGATTTTTGTTTAGTGGGGGTGAGTTGTCACATCCCTAGCTCCTGGCGATGCACTAGGCTAGATTCATGTCTGCATCATGTTTAAATTTAGCCTAAACCTGAAATGGGGATGTTCAAACCCCAGCACCAAAAGAAATCCAACTAGGATCACAATGAAATATTTTCAATGATCCCAAAATGCCTTTGGAAATGTTCATCATTTCTGATAAAGGTAAAAACCTCTGCCAAAATGATA
Organism: Triticum aestivum; assembly: GCF_018294505.1. NCBI lineage: Eukaryota > Viridiplantae > Streptophyta > Magnoliopsida > Poales > Poaceae > Triticum > Triticum aestivum. Next base: position 411,900,224 of record NC_057805.1, on the reverse strand, counting down.
AACATATTTCTAGGTCATTTCTGGATTTTTAAATTAACTCATACTGTATTTGAATTGGGGCATTTAAATCCTATAAATATTTTAAATGCTCTAATAATTCTGAAACTAGTTGAGGGCATTTGGGAATAATTTCAACAGTGCCCACAAATATTATCAGGATTTTTGGAAATGCTCTGGCATTTTTAATAAAGCCAAACACAATTACAGAAAATAGAAAACAGGAAATGGAAAAGAGAGAGAGAGAGATATAGGCCTTAGGCCACTTACCTGGACTGGGCGGCCCACCTGGCCCATGCCAGTCACCACCTACCTTTGCCAGTAGGCAGAGGAGGGGGACAGCGCACCGCCACCGAGCACGCGCCCGCGCCACCTCCTGCTTCCCCGGCCCCTCCTGGCGACGCCACGACGACGCCCCGAAGCCCCTATCTCCTCTCCCTCACTCGTTGCGCTGTCTCCCTCCCCTCTGCCCTTTCTCCAGCAGCCGCCCGAGCGCCACCGAGCTCGCCGCTGCCGCCTGTGACACCCAAAATTTTATTTGGCTTTTCAAAACTTTTATTTGATTTGAGGGAGGATATTTAAATTTTCTTCTAAAGAACTCTCCCTCTTAAAAAATTTCTTTTGTGACAAATATTTTGTTTGGATTCACCCAAGACTTGATTGTTGGTCTTGGAGGTTTTTTTCATCTCATGTTGGCTCAAATGTTTTTCATTTGGAAAAATATTTTTTTGAAAATCTTTTAAATAGCCCTATGGCATTTGGAGTGATCTTCCCCCCTTTCAAAAATCCCTCTTGCCATGACCCAAGTGGAAATCCCCTCCCAAAAGCTTTTCCCCATCTTTGAATCATGATATACTTCAAATCCAGCAAGTTGACCCTCCCCATAATTTCTCTTCCATTTAATTCTTATCAAAAATAATTTCTGCCCTCTATTCTAGCTCTTGGATATTTACAAAGGAGCTACCCTTTCTACTTTGAGTTTGGCCTCCAAACAAGTTTCCCTAGCTAGTCCTTTGAGACCTCAACCAGGATCCATGAAGATCCACTGGTCTCCAGTTCAAATATTTCAAATTATTCTTGCTGCAAGTTTGGACCTTATTTGCCAAATTTGATGAAATTCATTTGTTTTTTCCTCCTAAAAATCTGAGAAAATTCAGGCAGCCTCTGGATGCATTGAGAGGTCACCTCACCAAGTCCCAACTCTAGATTTTTTTTTTCTTCATGCCAAATCATTTCGTCGAACACCTGAAGAGCACTGTTTCTGTCAAGTTCAGTTTTTCAGAGTAACAGTTTCAGTAAACACTGTCGTTTTCTTCAGAGCCCGATGTCGATCTCGCCAGTACCGCGGTGGCGCCTTGCTCCCAGTTCCCTCCTGCTTATCCATGCGCCGCACGATCTCCTGGAGGCTAGCAGGCGTCGGCGACGAGCAGGCGGAGGTGCGCCACCCCGTGAGCGACGGCAGCAGCGGCTTTGCGGCTGCCAGAGAGAGGCGCAGCATGGACGGCGCCGTCGAGCACCGCCCAAGCCACCGGAGGCCGCCGCGTGGCCATCCACTCGCCCGTGCACGCTGCCACCCTTCGTCGTGAACTGCTAGGCACGGAGCGCGCTCTCTGCCGCCGTCGTGCCCGTACGGCCGCCCCGTCGAGGATCGGCGCATTACGCCTTGCCCGACCGAGGTTTAGCGGTTGAACGGCACCAGTGATCTTCCCTGATGGTGCCTAGCCCCCTAAACCCCCTACCCAACCTCTGCCTCGCCGTAATCGCTCGCCGGAGAAATCCCGTTCACGGCCACCCCCTCGGATCGCCTATAAAAGGAGGCCCCGAGCTCGAACTCGAACTCACACCACCCCTGCGCACCACCAACACCACGCCAAGCCACTCGTAGAGCCACGAGGGAGCCTTCTTCCCCAACTCCGGCCGCCTCGACCCGCCACGGGACCCAGCTCGATTCGCTCCCGTGCATGCACCTCTACCCCTCAGCTCTTGCCAGTAGCTTCCTTATGCATCCACTCTGCTGACCCGCGCTTCAATTTGGAGTTTGCAGCGCCCACCAGAGTTCTCCACCATCGCCCGAACCACCGTCCGCCGGAGAAAGTGTCGCCGTCGACGTGGTGCTCTCCGACGACCAAGTCCACCACCCACCGACGCGGAAGAACACACTGAACCTCTTGGTACCCTCCGATCTCCCTACCTCGCCGTGGTTCAACGCCGGCGACCACCGCAGCCTTCGGGCGCCGGCGAAGTTTTAAACCTGACGGGTGGACCCCCCCGTCAGCCTCTCTCCCTTCCCCCCCCCCTCGAACCATTTTCTGTTGGCGCCTTCGGGCAAATGCGCTTTCTCTTTGGGCTGGCGCATTTCTTTCCTAACCGTTCTGTTTTCTCAGTTAAGTCCCTGGTTCTTTTCTGTTTCATCACAGATTAGTCCCTGGACTAAAACCCTTATATCTTTTTAATAAAAGGTGATTTTTGATTGATTCTTTTTCTGTCAGTCTTATAATTTTGTCTAGTTTTTTATAGTACTTATTTGGAAATTTTTAGAACAATTTTTATACACGCGATGATTTTCACGTGAGTGTACGGTTTCGCTATACCGTAGGTTCCGGAGGAGGTGACGGAGCCGCCAACTTCGCCGAGCTAGACTCCGACTTCTCCGAACCAGGCAAGCATGTTTGAACCTTTGATATGATAGGTGTTTTGCATGTTTGCTTGAACGGTTGTGCATGGCATATAAGCATCGGTGAGTATCTCGTTGCATGCAAGGCAACTATCCGTGTGTTCCGAAGTTACCGTGATCTTTGATGAGAGATGACCTGATCATGTGGTGACATGAAAGGTAGTGATGTGGTATTGTTGTAGCATGCCAGCCTTACGACATCCGATAAACTTCGACGTTAACGTGGACTGAGTCACGTTACCGTTCCTTCCCTTTCGTGCTGCCACATGTTTTCTGCAAAGAATACGGTTTAGTAAGTTGGTAACCTCTTTCCGTGTACACACCAAATAGAGGGGCCGGGATGAGGGTTCCATGGCCCTGGATTAAAGCCAGTCATCCGGTCATGGGGCATGGGTGTTTCCGGTTGGGACCGAGAGGGGGGCACCCCTTAGAGCGTGCGTATATAAATTTGATCCCATGCTACGCGAGGTTGTAGCCTCCCCGTCTCAAGGTTTTTCTTGAACGTTGCCGAGGGTGATTCCTGGCTTCGGAATGTTGAATGGGTATGTACTGGTTAGATGTGTTTCTTCCAAAACACCGTAAATGGAACTAGTCCCCGTGACTACTGAAATCCGTTGGTTGTGGTTAAAGTACAAACTCTGCAGGGTCAAATCCTTCCGAGTCATCGTATCCATGGTCAAGGACCATGGCCAGTATATCCATATCTATGTCAAACCTCGTGGTAAATCCCCGGTGAACAAGCTTGAGTGGTAAACCCGGTTGCATTGTTATTTCTGTGGATGGACTAACCTTTATTTTATCTCGTACCTGAATATTTTCCTTGAATGAATTAAATTCATGAGCTACTGAAATATTAAGTTATGAAATATAAGCGCTTTATTTGATGTCGCTCAGACGTCCGACTGTGGCACTCTTGTCATTTACTTTCAATATAAGCCCTTTATGCGATGTCGCTCAGACGTCCGACTGTGGCACTCTTGTCATTTACTTTCAATATAAGCCCTTTATGCAATGTCGCTCAGACGTCCGACTATGGTACTCTTGTTATTTACTTTTGATATAAGCCCTTTATGTGATGTCGCTCAGACGTCCGACTGTGGCACGCACTGTCTTTTTCATTCTATTATAAGCCCTTTATGTGATGTCGCTCAGACGTCCGACTGTGGCACGCACTGTCTTTTTCATTCTATTATAAGCCCTTTATGAGGTGTCGCCTTGGCGCCCGACTGCGGCATTGTTATTTCATTTTTACCCTTCCGAGGAGTCTTTCAGACACTCGATTGGCCCTCAGTATTACTTTGGGATTTCGGGAGGACTACCGCCCGACTTCTCTTTTATTTCCCATGCATCATTATCTCATTGTCTGAGTGCGCTTGTTAATCTGTTCATATGCATCATGTTTACATTTGTTGATTTGGCCAGATGTTGACGAAGGCGATCTCATGGATGAAGAGTTTGATAGCGAGTCCGACGCCTAGAGGAGTCCCAGTCAGTCCCGTGCGATCCTGGATATTGGTCACTTGTATTATATACGCTTCCGCCACCCACAATAAGTATCCTCGAGCCTCACTCCGACGCTCGAAGAGCTGTTAGTTTCAGGAGTCATGTCACCCACTTCGCTGTGATATTTCCACCACCGCTTTTATCGTGAGTTAGTAGTTATGCCACCCTATCCGCCTTTATGTGTTATTGGCGTGCTTGTAATAAATTGTTGAGCAGTCTCCGCTCAACCTTGTATTATATGTAGTACTCTTGGTTTTTCTTCTGTGATCAAGATATTGTCTACCAGTGAGAAGGAATTCTTCTTTACTAGTCCGTAAAACGGATCGGTCTTTCAATAAATTTTTTATTGGAAAACCGGTCGTGACACCGCCCGCCTGACCACCGTGCTCCCCTCAACTCCCCACCTCGTCTGCAAGCTCCGCCATCGTCTGCTGCTTCGCCCCACCCTGGCCCCGAGCGCTGGGACGGCCTGCAACGCCGGCTGCTTCATCTTCTTCCTCCTCGGTCGCCGAAGGCCGCGCCCGTCGATTCGCCGCCGTCTCCGCGTCCCCAAGCCTGCTGACCGCCCCCTCGAACCCGCTGTGAGCTCCTGCTCCTCCCCCCCTTTCTCACCCCCTCCGTTCTCGCTCGTTAGCCGCCGCCCCCATGAAACCGAGCTCTGGCCATCGCCATGGCCAGCGAGCCCCGCGCTCCCGAGCTCCTCCGCTCGCCCCAGTAGCACCCGCCTGCTAACCATGCTCTCAGGAGCCGAACGCACGCACCAGCTCCTTCTCCCATGCACCGCAGCATCATCCTCACCGACGCCCGAACTTCGGCCGCCGCGCAAGTCGCCGCCGCCGTCGACTTAGGCCACTGGAGCCGCTGCTGCGTGCACCACTCGACGCGGACGAGCCTCCCCGTCGCGTAGATGCCCTCCGCCGGCCATTTGGTCGCCGTAGGAGGAATCCCGAGCCCCTCCGCCGTCTCTGGCCCTGCTGGCGACGAGCCCCGAGTCAACTCCGGCGAGTTTGACCCGGGTTGACCCTGTTTGACTTCCCCCTGTGTCACTAACATGTGGGGCCAACCCCTAACTAATTTCTAGTTTAGGATTAAATTAGTGTTAATTAACCCTGTCAATTAGCTGACCAGATGACATGCGGGCCCCACTGTCAGTTTGACCTGGAGCACCCCGTTGACCAGATGACGTCACAGTGACGCAGTGCTGACGCAGTAACTCATTTTCTGGATTTTTATAATTCAGGAAATTCCAGAAAATGCCCTAAACATCTAAAATTTATAGGAATTCAACCATAGCTCCAAATGAAACAAATTATATATGAAAAATGATCAGGAAAATCCAATCTATCCATCTGTACCATTTTCATGCATGTTAGAACAATTTAAGGCTGCTGTTTAGGACAAATCATGCAAATGGCATTTGAATTTCCACATATGAAGTTTGAATTTGAACCTAAGGTTCAAACCAACTCCATTTAATATGTTGCTAGTTGCATTAGCTCAAAACATATTCATATTGCCATGTCATAGCATGCATCATATTGTGCATTGCATTGATCGTGTTTCTTCTCTGTTTGCCGGTGTTGTCCCCTCTCAGTAGACGTTGCTTCTACGTTTTGATCGTTGACACTAATGAAGACTCAATGCTATCTTCAGAAGTGCCAGGCAAGCAAAACCCCCTTGTTCATTCCGATACAATCCCACTCTCTCGCTCCTGCTCTCTTTTACTGCATTAGGACAACAACGATTCATCTGTTACTTGCTGCGGTAGCTGAACCCCTTTATCCTCTGCATGACCTGTCATTGCCACAGTAAATAGATGAAACCCACTAGCATGAGTAGGAGTTGTTGAGCCCTGATGTGCCTACTCATTCATGCTTGTTTGTCATGCCTGCTATTTCTTAGAGTTGTGTCAGGTCTGATTCATCGGGAATGAATTGGAAAGTTGTGAACATGTCCTACTGTGTGAGAGCAAAGTGTGTGAACAGGATTTGGTAAAGGTAGCGGTGAGAGGCCATGTAGGAGTACATGGTGGGTTGTCTCATTGAAACCGTCCTCAGGAACTGAGTTCTGTGTTTGTGATCCATGACCAGTTACTACCACACATTGGGCTCCAGGCACTCCAAGCTCTCTCGACTTATTAATCAACCTGATCTCTGTCCAGGAGTTGCAACTAGTTTCTGGTGTTTGTAGGTAGTGTTAGTAGTCTACCAAGTGGCACCCGGTACAGGTGGACTTGGGACAGACTAGGCACACGTGGCCTGGTGTACCGAGTGGCACCCGGATGGTGGGCTCGGGAACCCTGCACACATCGTTTGGGCCCGTGAGCGACACCCCAGCCGGATCTCCTTGCGGATGGAACCCGAATAGGCGATAAACCTGGACGAGAGACTTGTGTGGTTAGTCAGGTCGTGGCCGACTCCCTCGCCAGGCTTCCGCTTGAAGGTTGCCGAGGTACACGACGTGTACATGGTGGTAAGTGGCGAGAGCGTGTGTGACGAAGTACACCCCTGCAGGGTTAATATGATCTATTCGAATAGCCGTGTCCGCGGAAAAGGACTTCTGGGTTGCCTATAACAGTTCATAGACAAGTGAAAGTGGATACTCTAAAATGCACAAGATAAGCGTGAGTGCTATGGTTGGCGTTCTCGTAGGGAGACGGGAGCGGATCCATAGTGGAGTATTGATATGGTGAATATGAGGACTCGTGTGCGCCACCTCAAAAGAGTTACTTGCAGTCGTAGTTCAGGATAGCCACCGAGTCAAAGCTGGCTTGCTCCAGTTAAACTCCACCACCCCCTTTGTTGATACCGATGCATATGTAGATAGTTCTGATGTAAGTTTTGCTGGATACATTTGTACTCACGTTTGCTTATTTTATGTTTTGCAGAGAGACGTCAGTCTCGCTAGTAGTTCCGTGTGGACTTCGACGTTTAGCTTGATACCTCAGCTACGATCTTGTGCCCTCGGCAGGATCTGGTAGATAGTCAGGCTTCTCAGCCTTTTTCATTTGTAGTTGTCTGTACTCAGACAAGTTAAGCTTCCGCATGTGCTTGTTGCTTGTATGCTCTGAATGTTGGGTCATGAGACCCATGTTTGTAATATCTGGCTCTTCGGAGCCTAATCAATAAATACTCTGAGTCGTAGAGTCTTGTTGTGATGCCATGTTGTATTTGCACATATCGAGCATATTGTGTGTATGATTGAAATTCTTGGTATGTGTGGGATCCGACAATCTAGTTGTCTATCCTTAGCAGCCTCTCTTATGGGGAAATGTAGTCTAGTGCCCCCTTGAGCCATAGTAGTCCGCTACAGCCCGGTTCACCGGAGTCCTGCTAGCCCAGCACTATTGCTCTGGACACTTGACTGGCCGGCATGTGTTTCATATCGTTCCTGTGTCTGTCCCTTCGGGGAAATGTCACGCGGTAACATCCGGAGTCCTGCCTATCCTGCTACAGCCCGGGTTCCCGGAGTCCTGTGAGCCCAGTGCTACAGCCCGGATTCGCACGCTGCTGACCGACACGTTCGATGTTGATTCATGTATGCCTGTCCCCATACGTTAGTGCCACTTTGAGTTCACGACTAGCCATGTCGGCCCGGGTTCTCTGTCATATGGATGCTAGCGACATTGTCATATACGCGAGCCAAAAGGAGCAAACGGTCCCGGGCCATGGTAAGGCGACACCCGTGGGAGTACCGTGCGTGAGGCCGCAAAGTGATATGAGGTGTTACAGGCTAGATCGGTGTGACTTGGAATCGGGGTCCTGACAGAAGATTGTAGTGATACCGGGTAGTGCGGGGTTGACTTTAAACTGCGGCGCCGACGACATTAAAAGTGGGAGCAATTGGGACGAAGGTGGGCGGCGGAGCCTAGTCAAAGGGCTCACCTCCCGGTGAGCCCGCGCAGCGGTCTGCTTGCACGCCTCCCTGTCAGCCGGTACAGGGGTCTTCTTGCACGCCTCCCGTCGACTCACACGCTTGCTCGGACGGCACATGCCGATGAGAAGCAGGACTCGTGGCGGCACGTAAACGCCCACAGTTTCAATAGTGAAAGCGTTCGCCTTAACGTGACAGGTCTTTGTTCCAAAATACCTTGGCTCTTCATTTGTGCAACTTGTCATAAGCAGCTTGTCTCAAATTGAAGAAAAAAATTACGAAGGAATATTTGTGCCATATCACGTGACCAGGTCAGTTTCATGAATTTCTGTTCACTTTTGGATTTTCTGAAAATTTAAAATCCAGGATTCGAAACAATATCATAACCTGCATCATGAAATAAATTTTCAAGCGAGACATCTGTCCTGTTGTATTTCTTAAGAAAGGATTTGGTCAAACATTTTGCTTAGTTAGACTTTAGAAAAGTTATATATGCAGAGTAAAAGGATAATCCGTCCATACCAGTGCATTGCCTGATATATTAGCTCTTTTTTAGGGGTCCCTGATATATTAACTCAAGTACTAGGCACGAACAAACGGGCTCAATTCTGTGCTCATCTTGGTGTAGTATTAGTAGTACTACTAGGCAATGTAGTTGACGGGTGACCTTGGGGAGCGGCGACCAAGGGAATTGAACCGTGCTCGGCATGGTAGGTAACGTTGTCTAGTTACTAAATCACCCCACCATTGTTCATCGGTAGTCATTATGGACCAGGGACATGAGGGGAATTTCCTAGGGCTAGAATTCTGGCCGCAAGATATTTCGACTCGAAACATGGAGGCTCGACTGGTTGTGGTTGGCTAATGTGCGTACCATGCACGCCACCAAAAGGACACGAGCCCTTTTTTGAGGATCAACACGAGCCAAGGTCTGGCTGGTATGCCGTTGGGTAACAATCGAGAATATGAAAGGAATCTTTTAAATTGTCGAACGAATCTATGTGTATTACAATGCCCGTGTTTTCCTTGCAAATAGTAATCTCGGCGTGGTATTTTATTTATGACGAGTTCTTGAATTAGAGTGAGTTTGTGATATAGTGATCTTAACGTGGATTTCACATTTCATGGTATCCCTAGTAAGTTTTTCATTGGAAAATCAAATTTAAAAGATGAACAATATGGTGGTGAGAAAACTTTGTATGTATCAAGCATATGACCACACACACAAACACACACACACACAATAATAACAATAATCCAATAAGTATAGTGCATCTATTTTTCCAAACCATGCATGTATGACACGAATTCAAAAATACTCCTTCTCTTCCTAAATATTAGTCTTTTAGATATTTCAACAAGAGACAACATATGGAGCAAAACGAGTGAATCTACACTCTAAAATATGTCTATATACATCCGTATGTGCCAGTCCATTTGGAATCTCTAAAAACACTAATATTCAGGAACGAAGGGAGTAAAATGTAAGACATGCATGGTCCTCAATTCAATATTTAAAATGAACAGGAAAGTGAATAATGAATATTAAGTCTAGTACTACAGTACATGCAAATGTTGTGTTTAGGCGGAGCTATGTAGATTGTCGGGGGTTAACCCCTTGACCTTAGATAAATTTGTGAAGCTCTATTTAGGATTGTTTAGAATATATTTTTCCCCACCATAGCTCCCAAACACCGATTGGTTGTGCACCCCCTCCTCCCCGAGATAATATCATGTGCCCCCACACCTTAGATGTTATATGCTGATAGGAGTTGCTTGGAGCTTGTAGATCCGAGATATAGCAGCTCACGTGATGTCTTAATATTTTCACAGGAAAGCTTAATGAGTTTGAGAATTGCACACCATTTGTACAAAAACTACTCAGATGCCCATGGATCCCATATCCAACGACCTCGAAGCTCGTATCACCGTAGCATCTAAGATGAAGGAGGACATCATATTCTCCTATATGTAAGAATATCAGGTGCTACCACACCTTAGATGCTTTGGTGATACAAGCTCTTCGGAGCCGTTGGATTTGTGACCCAACAACTCCTCGGTGGTTCGAATGGTTTTTTGCAGAAAAGCCCCTAAAGAGTTCGGCCACTGCTTACAAGAACAAAGACTACTCAGATGCCCTTCGATCTCAGATCAAACAACCTCGAAGCTCGTATCACCGTAGCATCCAAGCTGCAAGAGCACCTGATGTTTTCTCGCACGGGAGAATATGAGGTCCTCCCGCACCGTAGATTCTATGGTGATACGAGTTCACGGAGATCTAACGGCCCATAGTAGGAGCTTTGAATGTTTTTGCAATATACGACTGAGAGAGTTTGGGAATTGTGCAGAAAGTACAAGTACTACGCATGTGCCATCTGATCATAGATCATACGACCTAGAAGCTCGTATCACCGTAGCGGCTAATTAAGCTACGGGGAGCACCTAATATGAGCAACGGGGAGCTGTTGGATCCAAGATGCAGTGGCACATACGAGGCCTGAATGTTTCATTTGCAAAAAAACCTTTGGAGAGTTTGGAAATTGCGCACAATTACAAAGACTACTCCCAAGCTATTGGATCTCACTTCCAACGATGTAAAAACTCGTATCACCATAGCATCTAATCTGGGGGGTGGATGTGATATTCTATGCCGTTGTCATTTTTGTTTATAAACTTGCAAAATACGTGTAACTCGTGTCGTTACTTGTCTAACCGCGCAAAGTGTTTGTTCAAAAAAACCACCCTACACTGAAATATTGGAACAACACACGGGGGTCCCACTTGTCATTGATCAAATTTGGACCTTAAACTAACAAATATGAAAGACGAGCTTCGAACTGGCAACCTGGACTACAAAGCATCAGTCGATAGCCTCAAACAACAACGGTAGTTGGCTTTGTCCCATAACTTGATTTTATACATTATTATCTTGAGTAGAGTAGAGGGAGAGCCTCGTCAGCACGTGCATGAACGTTGACTCACTTACTGGTGGGTCCCAGGTCTGCGATCTCTCTCTCCTCTCCATCGTCTAAAATTTAGACGCACGGGCACACACGAAGAGCGGCGCTAGCTTGCCATGGTGTTATTATAACTAAAAAAGCTTGGAAAATAGGAAAATCGCCTAGAACAAGAGACGTTGTGGCTGGTCGAGATGGAGCTAACCACACCTATCCTCCATGCCACGTAAGCATGATGAAGTTGTCTGGCTAGTGTTGTGTTTTCGACCGACTGGCTGGGTCCCAAGGTCGAACCATAGGTACTACGTCTGATACAGTATATTTTTACATGCACATTTTCCTCCGTGCCGAGACGTGGCACACCCTACCGCGCGGTTTCAGGGTCCTCCCAGGTGGTGCACGCATATATTCTTCCTTGCCGAGACGTGGGACGCCCTACCGCACGTTTTCTGGGTCCTCCTCGGTCGTAGCGCCAAAGCAAGTAAATGAGTCGTCAAATGACGAAAGACCACCTTTTCCGCCGAGTACATCAGTGAAGCACGGTGGGTAGCTAGTTGGGCTAGTGCGACTGATTAGCTAGGCCGCTGCCACATTTGTTTTTTCACCCCTTTTTTATCTCCTTGCCGACAGGTAAATTTAAATATCCACCGCAGCATTGCTCTGGTGTTTGTGTGCGGTAGGAGTTTTAATTTTTTGATTGACGGGAGCAAGCGCGGCAGGTTCTTTAGTTTTTTGATTGACGGGAGCAGGCGCGGCAGGATCTTTACTTTTTTTATTGACGGGAGCAGGCGCGGCAGCAATTAGTCACGATGACTCCGCCTGTAAACTCACTGCTCCCTGATGTGAGAAGTCGTCGACTGGTGTTTTCCCATGGTGAAAACCAAAAGATTCCCTGCTCCTCGGCTGGCTCCCTCCGCCTTCCCGTAGATTGCATTGCCGTTCAGCCATTTTCGCCCCCTTTGCTTCCTCTCCCCATTGCTTCTACCCGGTGCCATGGCGGCGCAGCATATCACAGAGTCTGAGGTGAGGCGCCTGACACAGGAGCTCAAGGCCGAGGATGCGGAGCTTAGGTTCAAGCACGTGGAGCTCCATGAGCTCAAGGAGGAGAGGAGTGCCATGCTCCTCCGTTATGTGCGGGAGTTCACGGAGCTTCAAAAGCGGCAGGCGTCCACCACAAAGATGCTCGAGGCGTCGGTTGCGTTGCTGCAGAAAGAGGGAGATACGATAGGCCGTTATGGGAGCCAGCTGGAGCACGAGCGGGCCGATCGGGACGAGGTCCAGGATCACCACAGCCAATTGGTGGACCAAGTTGCCACGCACGCGTTGCGGCTGCGCGATGCCTACCGTCGTGCCAGCGTGACCATGCCGGCCGTCGGGCTAAACCCATTCGACCACCCTGTCGACTACAACGAGCTGCGGCTTCCTGACCTGGTCTCCTTCACCTATATCTCTGAGAAGCTCAGCCGTCTCCGCATGATGGTGGGGGCGGAGCTGGACAAGGAGGGGTTGCGGGCTGTCGTCGCCGTTGCCGGGCGAATCCTCTCAGGGCTCCGTCACCGGAATCCATTCGTGCCATTGGACGCCGTCTTTGACGAGCTGGCTCCCGTCGACCGGGAGCAGGCTCTCCGGGTGGTTGCACCCTACATCACCAACGTCATGCGCCTCGAGAAGCAGAGGGAATTCCGTGGTGTTTAGGCGCCCTCTGCATGGGCATGTCCATGTCTCGACGCAACATGGCCGTTGGATCAAACTCAGACAGTGCATATCAGTCACTGTAGCACAAAGCGTGTGGGTGTGTTTGGTTGCATTCTCATCTCAATATAGTTGTTCCCTCTTCGTTTATTTGTGTTAACCTGCTAGTGTGGACTCATGCACCCTTCATGCACTCTGCCAAACACCCAAAAGTGGGTCGAGAAGGGAACTTTTGCTCCCATCCCGTGCACCCTTCATACACCCTGCCTAACACTGATTCTTCCATCATTTGCTTCATGTTTCATGGAGTACTGTAGCACCGTAACCTCCGTGTGCTATAGACCTAGTTCTGTTAACATTGACATCACCGTTCATTCTCAACCGGATAGTCGAAAAGCGGTACTATGTTACTACATTACTGTTCATATAGTTGACATGTGCACAACATCATTTGTTATCATCATATCTTACTACACTAGCAACAAGATTATGTAGTACTGACGTATGAACCAGTGCACATGCCTAGTAGTAGGAGCACTGTGTATGTTCAAGTGGCTGCCGTGTTTCGCACTCCTCCGTCGTAAGAGTGGAAACGCTTGCTGTAATCATTTTTTTCTTCATAAAAACAGTGGACACGCTCTACCGTGCGGATCCTCCTCCAAGGTCGTCGGGAACCTTGCTACTCACTTTCCCTGATGTGTGGGACAGCCAGCATCGGGGTCCACCAGCCATGCACTAAATTATTCCGTAGTAGAGTTCCCAACTGCACGGTAGACTACCCCGATCGAAGCGCCGCAGTAATGCCCAATGAGCCGTCAAATCAGAAAACCCCTCCTTTCCAGCAGTAAGTTGGACGGACGAAGCAACCATCATTTCACTCTTCTCTCTTAGCTTCCTCTCTTGAAGAAAACCCTGACTCGCTTCTCCCTCATCTTGTTCCTCATTTCTTCAAGAAAACCCCGACCTGCTTCTACCATTGTTCTTCTCTCCCAAAGAAGGAAAGGTGAGCGCATCAATGGTGTTGATTCTGGCCAAGGCCCAGTCTTGCAACCCCGAGACTGATCCTATAACTCCCTCTATGTTCTTCTTTCGGGTTTGTGATTATGGTTTATATTCTTTTATTTCTATTTGACAGTTTTTTTATGGACGCTGGAGCACCGGCCGAACTGATGTCTCTGGCTGTGGCCAAAACCATCGAGGCTCATGGTACGAAGAAGTGCAAGCACCCCGCCGAGACTACCGCAGACAAGCTCAAAGCAATCGCCCTGTCCAAGCCCCCCTCTCCGGGATGCCTCATTAATCAAGTCCAGGTAATATCTCGTCCTGACGATCTTTTTCTCGATCCTGATCGTGTGGTTTTTTCATCTAACACGCAGTACTAGTACTAGTAGTACAACTTTCTGGGTGACCTTGCATGTGATATTTGTGTGCCAAATGACGGTTCTAAATTCCTCTTTGGACCAAAACATGCTAGAGGTTGACACTGATTTCTTATAGATTACTTTCAACTACTTTATGAACATCAATGCTACCTTTGAAGAGGGTATATTTGCATCAGTAACTTGTGTTATGGATATTGCAAGTAATCCCTCTGCTCTCATGCCTTTGAATACATGTTCTAGTGTCTTTGTTCACTCATTTCTGTGTGTATAAGTAGTCATACATGGAGTAAAATATCAAATATCATATTATATTTCTGAACGGAGGTAGTAATAAAATATTTGGTTTCTGTTTGAATTAGAACCAGGTCCGCGGTGGAGATGAAGTTCTCAAAGTCATGCCAAGCTGTCACAGCCCCAGATCAGCCCTTGCTTGATTTTTCTTGCCTCCATGCATCATGTGTAAATTCAAATGAAATTTGAATTGAGGAATTTTCAAAACCTCCGAAACCTTTTAAAAATGATCAACATTAAAATCTTCTCAAAGAAGCCTAAGAAAATGTTCCTGTTAAACCTTGAAAAATATTGGCAAGAATAAAATTCAAACCAATATTTTTGGAAGGTTTAACATATTTATTTTGGGCCTTTGAATTAATCCAATAAATATTTGAATTGGATCTATATTTGTTATATAATAAATATATGTTCAATAATTCTGGAAATTGTTGAGTAGCTTTGGATAAGTCCATTTGGTTTACACAATTATTTTCATGAATTTTGAAAATGGTTTGGTCTTTGAACTGAATCAAAACATAATAGAAAAAATAGAAAACATAACAAATTATTAATAGAGGGAGGGAGATAGGCCTCAGGCCCGCTTACCTGGCGCCCGACCTCGGCCCAGTTGCTGTGAAGCCCAGCCCACGCAGCCATCTGCCAGTCGTCCTCCTCCTCTTGACAGAAGGACGCGAGGGCGTGTGCCCACCGCGCGCCGGCACGCGCCGGCCACCTCCTGCTTACCTGCTCGCCGCTGGAGGCAACCGAGGGTGCCACGCACTCCCCTCAACCCCTCTTGCCCTCTCTCACTCTCCCCGTGCTCCTCCTCCCCTCTGTCTCTCTCCCACGTGCATGGTCGAACGCCACTGTCGCCGCCGCTCGTCGTTGCCGTGTCCACCGCCTCCCCTTGCTTCCTCGACCAGTCCAGGAGCTCCGCCACATCGCCCCCGACCTCTCCGCCAAGGCAAGCATGCCCCGACACCCGGAAGCGTCGGCATCGAGCTCGTCCCCGCCGCCTCTGCCCGGAGATCGCCGGCGTCGTTCCGCCTCGTCCAATGCCGTCCCCGAGGCCACTGACCTACCCTACGGAATCAATGTGAGCCCCTGAACCGTTTCCCCCTACTCCCGTGCTCGATTTCGAGCTCTAGCTAGACTAGCCACCGTGCCCGACACTCGCCGCCGCATGAGCTCGTCGCCGCCGTGGCTCCGGCGACCAAACGGCCCCGCGCGTGCGTCCGTTGCACTCGCGACGTCCCATAGAGCAACGCTTGCGTGATAGCCAGTTTGTTTGTAAGCCGCAGCATTAACCCCGCACCCACCCGAACTCCGGCGGCCGCAAAAGAGCTCGCCGCCGTCGACTCCGGTCACCACAGGCCCATCCACCACCACCATTCGACGCGCACCGGCAAGGGCTCTCCAACGCGCCCAGCCATGGCTCGAACCGTGCCTCGTAGCGCGATCTTGAGCACCAGCTTCGCCTCTGTCCTCGCCGGCGATTAGCCGCCGGCCTAATCCCGGCGCTTAGCGCTAATGACACCAGGTTAACCCCCCCTATCTCACTGACACCTGGGGCCCACGCCCTAATTTACCCGGGGTTTACTTTTGTCTAGTTTAAACTAACCTCGCGGGTCCCACAGATCAGGTTGACCTGGGCACGTCAGCGTTGACCTGGACCCACTGTTCAGCCTCTGTTCCTGCCTTGTCACACTGACATACAGGACCCACGCGTCAGGTTTGACCTGGACCGTGGCCCGTTGACCTGCTGGCGTCAGCATGATGTCATGCTGACGCAGTATTGGTTTTCTGGATTTAAAATAATTCACAAAATTCCAGAAAATAGTATAAACTTCTAAAAATCATATAAAATCAACCGTAGCTCAGAATGAAATAATTTATATATGAAAAATTATCAGAAAAATGCAATCTATCCATCTGTATCATTTTCATGCATGTCAAACTAAGTTATACCTGCTGTATTGGTGAAAACATGATAATGACATTATAAATGCTAAATATGGAGTTTGCATATGAACCCTTAGTTCATATGGACCTCATTTAAACTGTTGCTAGATGCATTAGTGTAAATCATAACATTCTTGACATATCATGACCATGCATCATATTGTCGCATTGCATTGATTGTGTCCTTCTCTGTTTGCCGGTAACCGTCCCCTCTCAGTAGTCGATGCTCCGATGACGTGATCGATGACACCGATGAAGAACTATAATATCTTCAGAAGTGCCAGGAAAGCAAAACCCCCTCGTTCATTCCGATACAATCCCACTCTCTCGCTCCTGCTCTCTTTTACTGTATTAGGACAACAACGATTCATCTGTTACTTGCTGCGGTAGTTGAACCCCTTATCCTCTGCATGACCTGTCATTGCCACAGTAAATAGATGAAACCCACTAGCATGAGTAGGAGTTGTTTGAGCCCTGATGTGCCTACTCATTCAGGCTTGTTTGTCCTGCCTGCTATTGCTTAGAGTTGTGTCAGGTCTGATTCATCGGGGATGAGTTGGAATGGTGATGAACATGTCATACTGTGTGTGAGCTAAGTGTGTGAACACAATTTGGTAAAGGTAGCGGTGAGAGGCCATGTAGGAGTACATGGTGGGTTGTCTCATTGAAGCCGTCCTCAGGAACCGAGTTCTGTGTTTGTGATCCATGATACAGTTACTACCACGCATTGGGCCCGAAACCAATGGACCCTCTCGGCTTATTAATCACCCTTGTCCTCTGTCCAGGAGTTGCAAGTAGTTTCTGGTGTTTGTAGTATGCTGGAGGCCGTGGGCAGCGCTGACCGGAGGGGTGGGCTGTGATGCGGTAGGCACGTGGCACGGTGTACCAGGCGCCCGTTTGGTGTCTCGGGAGCCCTGCACACATCGTTCGGGGCCGTATGTGGAAACCTCGGCCAGACTCCCTGCGGATGGAACCTGAATAGGCGATAAACCTGGACTAGAGACTTGAGTGTTTAGATAGGTTGTGGCCGACACCCGCGTTGGGCTTCCGCTTGAAGGTTGCCGAGTACATGTCGTGTAAACGACAGTAAGTGGTGAGAGCGTGTGTGTCGAAGTACACCCCTGCAGGGTTAACATCATCTATTCGAATAGCCGTGTCCGCGGTAAAGGACTTCTGGGTTGCCTATAACAGTTCATAGACAAGTGAAAGTGGATACCCTAAAATGCGCAAGATAAGCGTGAGTGCTATGGATGGCGTTCTCGTAGGGAGATGGGAGCGGATCCATAGTGGTGTATTGGTATGGTGAATTTGTAGACTTGTGTGCGCCACCTCAAAAGAGTTACTTGCAGTCGTAGTTCAGGATAGCCACCGAGTCAAAGCTGGCTTGCTCCAGTTAAACTCCACCAGCCCCTTTGTTGATACCGATGCATATGTAGCTAGTTCTGATGTAAGTCTTGCTGGGTACATTTGTACTCACGTTTGCCTATTTTATGTTTTGCAGAGAGACGTCAGTCTCGCTAGTAGTTCCGTGTGGACTTCGACGTTTAGCTTGATACCTCAGCTACGATCTTGTGCCCTCGGCAGGATCTTGTAGATAGTCAGGCTTCTCAGCCTTTTTCATTTGTAGATGTCTGTACTCAGACATGTTAAGCTTCCGCATGTGCTTTGACTTGTATGCTCTGAATGTTGGGTCATGAGACCCATGTTTGTAATATCTCGCTCTTCGGAGCCTAATGAATAAATACTCTTCGTCGTAGAGTCTTGTTGTGATGCCATGTTGTATTTGCACGTATCGAGCATATTGTGTGTATGATTGAAATGCTTGGTATGTGTGGGATCCGACAACCTAGTTGTTTATCCTTGGCAGCCTCTCTTATGGGGACATATTGTCTTGTGCTTCCATGAGCCATAGTAGTCCGCTACAGCCCGGTTCACCGGAGTCCTGCTAGCCCAGCACTACTGCTCCGGAACACTTGACTGGCCGGCATGTGATTCACTTCGTTCCTATGTCTGTCCCTTCGGGGAAATGTCACGCGGTGACATCCGGAGTCCTGCCTAGCCTGCTACAGCCCGGGTTCCCGGAGTCCTGCTAGCGCAGTGCTACAGCCCGGATTCACACGCTGCTGAACGACATGCTCGATGTTGAATCATGTATGCCTGTCCCCGTAAGTTAGTGCCACTTTGGGTTCATGACTAGTCATGTCGGCCCGGGTTCTCTGTCATATGGATGCTAGCGACATTATCATATACATGAGCCAAAAGGCGCAAACGGTCCCGGGCCATGGTAAGGCGGCACCCGTGGGAATACCGTGCGTGAGGCCGCAAAGTGATATGAGGTGTTACAGGCTAGATCGGTGTGACTTACAATCGGGGTCCTGACAGCTTTGGTATCAGAGCCTGACTGCCTGTAGGATAACTAAGCCAAACTGGTCGAAGTTGTGTCTAGAAATGCTTTAGTTATGTAAGGGAATTGATTGTGGGAGGGAGCGTAAGGCTCTTTTTACTCCTTTAGCTTATGCCCTTCTGATCTGAGTCACCCTCTTCTCTTCTACGGGGATTAAGAACTAGGCTTCACATCTTTCTATCAGGATCACGTGTTACTAATCCGTAGACTCATAGGATTGATAGATTTAAGCCTCAGTTCAGTTCCTACTACTTCTGTATGTTGACCATTGATCCCGGAAGTTTATATTGTGATGTTGAGTGGTTATGCCACCATTTTGTAGGATGTCTCAAATCCTTTAAGCATTTACAGCCGTTATGCTATCCGAGTCATCCCAGGATTCTAAATAATCTGATGCATTTGCAAATCCCTTCTTTCCATTCTCGATGTTCCTTTGGGCCAGATTAACCACACTAATCGTTGAGTTGAGGTACTCTGTTGCCTTGACATATATGTTGGAGTTATTATTATGACCCTAGGTGTCTTAGAGGACCACTTAGTAGTCTAGCAATGCTTTGTATCCCAGTGTGATGATTCTGGCCATTATTCTCGAAAGCATCCCGTGATGCCATTTAGTTAGTAGGCATTCTATTTTTGGGTTCTTGAGCCCAAGATTCACTCCACATACCTCCTGTTGATAGTGTTTGCTCGTTCCTTTAGGTTATTAGTAACCTTTGCATAGTCCTCGAGGTCCGTGGTATTTCCTTCTTCCAAATACCATGAACCATTATGGCAGAAGTTCTTTTAACCAAAAGATCACAACCAGGGCGCTCTTGAGGAGTACTCCATTCATATTGTGACTCTGCCAGTCCTTCCTCCTCTGCATGGGTTATCCGGAAGAAATATGTTGAATTTGTTCGACATACTAATCCATGCATCCACAACTCAGAAAAACATATGTTCCTTTGGGTTGTCCCTCTTTAGTTATTTTCTGGCCCTCGTCTATCAATTGATAGTCAGGAGTAATTGTGCATTTGTGTTATCGATGCCTATTATTCTTGTGGTCTGTCAAGCCATTCTAATCCGGAATGACTAGGAGAAACAAACTCCAGTACCTCGTCCATCTCTGGGATTGGGTCAAAGTAGTTGTATTCCACAGATCAAAATGCCAAACCAGTTTTTGTTCTGTTCTACCTTCGAGTATTACCCCCTTTATGTCGAGAATATCGTAGGAATTGCACCACCTCTTATGAATTCTTGACGCAGTGATACTCCTCGCCATCATCACTCATTTCTTGGTCCTGTGTTGTTGCAACCGGAATGCCGACAAGTGAACTATGATGTGTGAAATCAATACTCCTAGCAACTCCGTTGCTTGGTAGTTAAAGGACAATATTCTCATTCTTAGCATGTTGGTTATTGAATCATCATTCTAAGGTTGATCATGCTACCTAGTCCTTATTCCCGGTGCACTTTTCGATCAATGAGTTAGGATAGTGTCGGTCCTTGCTTATTCGGTCATATCGTCTTGCCCTGAAAAGCAAGATTGTTCTCGATCTTAATAACATGTCGATGGATCGTGATTTTCCAAATATCTTCTTGGAAGTACCACAAGGTTGTCCCTGACCGATATGTTGAGTTCGTGAACAAGTTGGTTTTCTGTAACCACCCCTTCTCCAAGAATCCGTGTCGGATACCCCTGAGCTATTGGTTAAGCCAAACAATAACTTGGAGAGTTGGAAGATAAAAGCTTGCCAGCTTAGTTCATTTAAAGGGATATATTTGCATGTGTTGAAGATAGATGATATCTTCATCGATTGGCCCCTGTGATCAGTTGTTGGACCTATTGTCGTATCAAGACTTTGATTTGAGTATGGGCTATCATCAAATCAAATCAGAACCAACGATGTTCATAATGTTGTCTTACTCGTGGTTGATCCCTCGAGCATACACCATTATATCTTTTGGGTCTGACCAATGCTATCACTTGTTCACACCATTATATCTTTTGGGTCTGACCAATGCTATCACTTGTTCACATAATTATGGAATTCCATCTCCATGGAAACCTGGATGAATTGTTGTTGAGCCCATCAGCAACACTGCTACCTTCTCCATGACTCATGTTGAACATCCAGCTAGTATTGGAAACTTTATAAGCATTATCTTCGTGTTCCGTTCATGAAGCATATGTTTGGATGAAAGTAGTGACTTTCTCTAATTCACGTGGATCTGATGCAAGTTGCCATCGTGGATTTGAGAAAGTCAATGTTGCTTCTTTTGGAATCATCCCAAAATCGGTCATGCATACGTGCGAAATATTATGTGGTTCGGAGACATGCAACCTTCGTTCTATATGTGTTCCTAGCACACCAAGCCACTGACTGATTTGTTCCAGGAGAAGGAGTTCCTTTTAAGAGCTAACCCGAGCTTAATTGAGAACTTCATTATCTGCGATGATGGTTCCCCTCCTAAACTCGGTAGTGTTTTATTATAAGACTACCATGTGATCATGCTTGTCTGGGACAACGTGCTCACATGTATGTAGCAGAACCAGCTCATGTTTTGGAGCTTGCTATCGTAGTTCATCCCCTGAGAATCTTGTGTTGCAAACTTTCATTTTTCCTTCTAGACTTGATGAGTCTGGAATATCCTGACACCAACCAGATCTGAATCTCGGGCAGATATGATGGTTGGAACATTTTCCAATAATTATAATATTGGTCTCTCGATAACCGGTAAAGTGGATGTCGTGGCCAACACACCCAGCCGGAAGACCTATTATGGTAGTATCTTGATTGAGTAAGTTGGCCACCTCCCCATAAGGATTTCTTAGGATTTATTCCACTAGTTATTCCTTATGGATTCCTGCGCTCCCGAAGTCCGACCTACTACTTGATGTTCAAGATACCAAACCACATCTAATGGGTTACGCTAGAACATCAAGGAGAACATTAGAAGCGGAGTGCTAAATGTCTCTCGGTCCATCATCCAGATTTTGCTCCCTTGGCTTCGCTAAGGTGAAATCTAAGAAAGTGTTGTCCTCCTTTGCACCTGCATCCTCCATCACCGTTCATCATGGTAGTATGATGTGTTGCCAGGATCCTTGGCACGGATGTTGGTAAAACCTTGATGAATATGGAAATGCTCAAGTTCTGGAGAGCATACTCAGACACTAGGTTATATCCCCGGTATCAACGGGAATGTGCCTTCCGTTTGCCGAGTTGCTCCATAACCATAGTTTCCTTTCCGATCTGAGTATGCCATTTCTCTGAACTCCTTCAAATGATCGTTTGCGATTTTCCTTGGGCCGGTTTAGAGAGTTTCAATGATCTTTGAATCAAAAGTAATTCTTTTTGCCGCTTAAGGGAATAACTCTACGAGTCACCTTCCCCAAGGTGCCCCGTTATGGAATCATGGCAATTTCTCCTCGCTACTTTGAAACCCTCGTCAAATTGTTTCTTCCGTCCCTCCTGGTGCATGTTTTGCCTCTTAGCTCGAGAGATGTTTCAATGCCTCCCTCCATGAGTTGATCCTGAGTTGTTCGATATTCGAGCAGATCGATCCTTCTAGAGTTTTCCCTTTCCTCTTGTTGTCTTGTCGGTTGGAGTTCTCAGAGCAAGACATCGAGACAAAGATGGTGATCGAATCAACGTTCTTATGAAGTGCAACTTGGATCGTGAAGATCATGTTAGCTCGTACCCCCTCTATCTTCTTACCTCACGTCTTGAATCTCGGGACGAGATTCTTGTTTAGTGGGGGTGAGCTGTAACAGCCCCAGATCAGCCCTTGCTTGATTTTTCTTGCCTCCATGCATCATGTTTAAATTCAAATGAAATTTGAATTGAGGAATTTTCAAAGCCTCAGAAACCTTTTAAAAATGATCAACATTAAAATCTTCTCAAAGAAGCCTAAGAAAATGTTCCTGTTAAACCTTGAAAAATATTGGCCAGAATAAAATTCAAACCAATATTTTTGGAAGGTATAACATATTTATTTTGGGCCTTTGAATTAATCCAATAAATATTTGAATTGGATCTATATTTGTTATATAATAAATATATGTTCAATAATTCTGGAAATTGTTGTGTAGCTTTGGATAAGTCCATTTGGTTTACACAATTATTTTCATGAATTTTGAAAATGGTTTGGTCTTTGAACTGAATCAAAACATAATAGCAAAAATAGAAAACAGAACAAATTATTAACAGAGAGAGGGAGATAGGCCTCAGGCCCACTTACCTGGCGCCCCACCTCGGCCCAGTTGCTGTGAAGCCCAGCCCACGCACCCATCTGCCAGTCGTCGTCCTCCTCTTGACAGAAGGACGCGAGGGCGTGTGCCCATCGCGCGCCGGCACGCGCCGGCCACCTCCTGCTTACCTGCTCGCCGCTGGAGGCACCCGAGGGCGCCACGCACTCCCCTCAACCCCTTTGGCCCTCTCTCACTCTCCCCGTGCTCCTCCTCCCCTTTGTCTCTCTCCCACGCGCACGGGCGAACGCCACCGTCGCCGCCGCTCGTCGTTGTCGTGTCCACCGCCTCCCCCTTGCTTCCTCGACCAGTCCAGGAGCTCCGCCACATCGCCCCCGACCTCTTCGACAAGGCAAGCAAGCCCCGACGCCCGGAAGCGTCGCCATCGAGCTCGTCCCCGCCGCCTCTGGCCGGAGATCGCCGGCGTCGATCTGCCTCGTCCAAAGCCGTCCCTGAGGCCACTGACCTACCCTACGAAATCAATGTGAGCCCCTGAACCGTTTCCCCTACTCCCGTGCTCGATTTCGAGCTCTAGCTAGACTAGCCACCATGCCCGAAGCTCGCCGCCGCATGAGCTCGTCGCCGCCGTGGCTCCGGCGACCAAATGGTCCCGCGCGTGTGTCCGTTGCACTCGCGACGTCCCTTAGAGCAACGCTAGCGCGATAGCCAGTTTGGGTGCAAGCTGCAGCGCTAACCCCGCACCCACCCGAACTCCGGCAGCTGCAAAAGAGCTCGCTGCCGTCGACTCCGGTCACCACAGGCCCAGCCACCACCACCATTCGACGCGCACCGGCAAGGGCTCTCCAACGCGCCCAGCCATGGCTCGAACCGTGCCTTGTAGCGCGATTCCGAGCACCAGCTTCGCCTCTGGCCTAGCCGGCGATTAGCCGCCAGCCTAATCCCGGCACTTAGTGCTAATGACACCTGGTTAACCCCCCTATCCCACTGACACCTGGGTCCCATGCCCTAATTAATCCGGGGTTTACTTTTGTCTAGTTTAAACTAACCTCGCGGGTCCCACAGGTCAGATTGACCTGGCCATGTCAGCGTTGACCTGGACCCACTGGTCAGCCTCTGTTCCTGCCTTGTCACACTGACATACAGGACCCACGCGTCAGGTTTGACCTGGACCGTGGCCCGTTGACCTGCTGACGTCAGCATGATGTCATGCTGACGCAGTATTGGTTTTCTAGATTTAAAATAATTCAGAAAATTCCAGAAAATAGTATAAACTTCTAAAAATCATATAAAATCAACCGTAGCTCAGAATGAAATAATTTATATATGAAAAATTATCAGAAAAATGCAATCTATCCATCTGTATCATTCTCATGCATGTCAAACTAAGTTATACCTGCTGTATAGGTGAAAACATGATAATGACATTATAAATGCTAAATATGGAGTTTGCATATGAAGCCTTAGTTCATATGGACCTCATTTAAACTGTTGCTAGATGCATCAGTGTAAACCATAACATTCTTGACAGATCATGACCATGCATCATATTGTCGCATTGCATTGATTGTGTCCTTCTCTGTTTGTCGGTAACCGTCCCCTCTCAGTAGTCGATGCTCCGATGACGTGATCGATGACACCGATGAAGAACTATAATATCTTCAAAAGTGCCAGGCAAGCAAAACCCCCTCGTTCATTCCGATACAATCCCACTCTCTCGCTCCTGCTCTCTTTTACTGCATTAGGACAACAACGATTCATCTGTTACTTGCTGCGGTAGTTGAACCCCGTATCCTCTGCATGACCTGTCATTGCCACAGTAAATAGATGAAACCCACTAGCATGAGTAGGAGTTGTTTGAGCCCTGATGTGCCTACTCATTCATGCTTGTTTGTCATGCCTGCTATTGCTTAGAGTTGTGTCAGGTCTGATTCATCGGGGATGAGTTGGAATGGTGATGAACATGTCCTACTGTGTGAACACTATTTGGTAAAGGTAGCGGTGAGAGGCCATGTAGGAGTACATGGTGGGTTGTCTCATTGAAGACGTCCTGAGGAACTGAGTTCTATGTTTGTGATCCATGATACAGTTACTACCACGCATTGGGCCCGAAACCAATGGACCCTCTCGGCTTCTTAATCACCCTTGTCCTCTGTCCAGGAGTTGGAAGTAGTTTCTGGTGTTTGTAGTATGCTGGAGGCCGTGGGCAGCGCTGACCGGAGGGGTGGGCTGTGATGCGGTAGGCATGTGGCACGGTGTACCGGGCGCCCGTTTGGTGTCTCGGGAACCCTGCACACATCATTCGGGACCGGATGTGGAAACCTCGGCCGGACTCCCTGCGGATGGAACCTGAATAGGCGATACACCTGGACTAGAGACTTGAGTGTTTAGGTAGGCTGTGGCCGACACCCACGTTGGGCTTCCGCTTGAAGGTTGCCGAGTACATGTCGTGTAAACGACGGTAAGTGGTGAGAGCGTGTGTGTCGAAGTACACCCCTGCAGGGTTAACATCATCTATTCGAATAGCCGTGTCCGCGGTAAAGGACTTCTGGGTTGCCTATAACAGTTCATAGACAAGTGAAAGTGGATACTCTAAAATGCGCAAGATAAGCGTGAGTGCTATGGATGGCGTTCTCGTAGGGAGACGGGAGCGGATCCATTGTGGTGTATTGGTATGGTGAATTTGTGGACTCGTGTGCGCCACCTCAAAAGAGTTACTTGCAGTCGTAGTTCAGGATAGCCAACGAGTCAAAGCTGGCTTGCTGCAGTTAAACTCCACCACCCCCTTTGTTGATACCGATGCATATGTTGCTAGTTCTTATGTAAGTCTTCTGGGTACATTTATACTCACGTTTGCCTATTTTATGTTTTGCAGAGAGACGTCAGTCTTGCTAGTAGTTTCGTGTGGACTTCGATGTTTAGCTTGATACCTCAGCTACGATCTTGTGCCCTCGGCAGGATCTTGTAGATAGTCAGGCTTCTCAGCCTTTTTATTTGTAGATGTCTGTACTCAGACATGTTAAGCTTCCGCATGTGCTTTGACTTGTATGCTCTGAAAGTTGGGTCATGAGACCCATGTTTGTAATATCTCGCTCTTCGGAGCCTAATGAATAAATACTCTGAGTCGTAGAGTCTTGTTGTGATGCCCTGTTGCATTTGCACATATCGAGCATATTGTGTGTATGATTGAAATGCTTGGTATGTGTGCGATCCGACAACCTAGTTGTTTATCCTTGGTAGCCTCTCTTATGGGGAAATGTAGTCTTGTGCTTCCATGAGCCATAGTAGTCCGCTACAGCCCGGTTCACCGGAGTCCTGCTAGCCCAGCACTACTGCTCCGGAACACTTGACTGGCCGGCATGTGATTCACTTCGTTCCTGTGTCTGTCCCTTCGGGGAAATGTCACGCGGTGACATCCGGAGTCCTGCCTAGCCTGCTACAGCCCGGGTTCCCGGAGTCCTGCTAGCCCAGTGCTACAACCCGGATTCACACGCTGCTGACCGACATGCTCGATGTTGATTCATGTATGCCTGTCGCCATAAGTTAGTGCCACTTTGGGTTCACGACTAGTCATGTCAGCCCGGGTTCTCTGTCATATGGATGCTAGCGACATTATCATATACGTGAGCCAAAAGGCGCAAACGGTCCCGGGCCATGGTAAGGCGACACCCGTGGGAATACGGTGTGTGAGGCCGCAAAGTGATATGAGTTGTTACAGGCTACATCGGTGTGACTTAGAATAGGGGTCCTGACACATGTGAACTGGAAGACCTGAGCATGAGTTGTATTGCTAAACTATCCAACTGCTGTGTCCTTGTCGCCACGTGTCCTGAACTAGTGTTTTCCTGTAGCATTGTTGCCAGGCGTGTTCTCGAGGCTGTACATGACCACAACAGTTTCCTGGGTGTGCCTGCGATTAGGAAGGGTGTGGTTCTTGTAAAGCTTCCCGACAAATCTGATGCGGCATGTCTTCATCGTCATGCTTATGAGTGGAAAGACCACTCTGTTAGGTTCTCCAAGGTTGAGGAGATGGTGATGGTGCGGGTAGACATCTCTCATGAAGTCCATGGCCTAGTCTGTTATGCGGGGTTCATCCCGTAGGTCGGTGGCAAGAAATAGTCTGCAGAGTTTAATTAGTGCAACTTTGCTTGTCTGTAGCAAGTACTATTGTTCAAAACTTGATTTGTGTTTGTGAACCCTGTATTGTTTAGTACCGCCGCTTTTGGTGTGTGCTGAGTCCTGAGAACAGTGTATGTTAATGTCTATCCACTCAATTTAGACTGTATATTTTGAAGTATCCAGATCATCTTTTTTGTGAGGACGGTTTATCAATTATGGTTACACTCCAATATTTGTATGCATTGCAGGGTTTATCGCACACCAGGATTTACAGTCCCATGGATGTTCGGTCCATACGATTTGTCACGACCTTCCGACGGTCCTGCTTGTGGGAGTAGGTGGGGGCCCTGCATGCCACGCGTAGTTGGCTGACCAATCTTCTGTTTAGTACTTCAACATAGTGATTTCCTAGTAAGGATTCACTCGTGTCATATCAAGTAAATCTTATTGATTTACTGTCTAAATCTTATTGATTTAAGGTCATGTTTTCTTTCTTTTGCTGCAATTTTACTATGCAGATTTTGCCATGTGACATTCGTCACAGAATAAACCGTTTGGTTTGCTCTACGATGGATATTTTTGCAGGTTTCACTTCTTATGTCGTGTCAGTAACCAAGGCACTATCCATCACTTATATTACTGGAAAAAATTGGATCAGTCTGTTGTCTGAGTACAAGCTGAATCCCTATGATGAACTGTAGTTTGGTTTAACAAACAGGCCACAATTAGTCCTTCTCGCCTTTAAAAGAATGAAGAAAAAGAGTGGATCACAGTCACGGAGCCTAGTCACGTTAGAAAGCTGATCATAGCAGACAAGACATGATCGCAGCTGTCTTGCACATTGGTACCACCTTCAGCAACGGATCGAGCACCGACAGTTGCTCTTGCACTGATAGCGGCAGCAGCTCAGTCTAATCCAGCTGAGGATTGGGCATCGACATCGGCACCTGCTCCGATACTGGCACCAGCTCTACAAGGAGCACCATCTCCGGCAGCAGCAGCGGCACTACCAGTCGCACCGGCACGGGCACCAGCAACGGCTTCGGCACCTGCACCAACACTTGCACTTGTATTTGCTCCGGCCCGTGCAGCGGCAACGGAACAAGCAGTTGCACCGGCAACAGACTAGGCTGCAGTTCGCACTTCATATACCTTAGTCCTTACAAGAACTGACATGTCCACCTTCTTGGTAAGCATTGGCTGCCCAAATGCTTCGTTCTTTTTTCTTTCCATGTTGTTTCACATGATTCACTGTGTTGATCTAACTGTTTGTGTATGTCTTCTTATTTGCAAACAGAGAATTCCTAGAGCAACGAGGGTGTCGTTTAACAATCCGGGCGACCGTGGCCAAGTTTCTCTTACCATGCGCAGCCTTGGTGTGGATGAACCTGCTCAATATACCGTAAGTACAAAGGATGGTTGCATGATGATTGATGCTAAAGGATGGTCAAGGTTCAAATCTAAATCATATCTTGCGGTAGGGGATGATGTCAAAATCGAACTTTCTCGGCAAGGAGAGCTGTTCCAAATGAACTTTGAAATTCTTCAGTACGGCCGAACTGATCTATCCGCCGAGAGATTTTGATGTAATACTCTGGCGTGGTGAAACAAGTGTCCTGTGTGTATAAGTAGTACTACAGTATCGTTGATAGAATTGCAACTCTGATTGCTGGCTAGGTACTATCGTTTAATTTCATTCCAACAGCTGCCGTGCTTTATTCAATTTTGTGCCGACCGCTTGCAATATGAAAAGCGCCGAGGTAGAACACATGGGCCCCCAAACATGCAGGCCCATCGGCCTGTGGCCCAAAGTCCAGAACCGTGAGCCTGTCTAAGTATTTCTCAGCTGATCTTCCTCACCATCGGCGTGCTGCACCCGAGGTGGGCACAACCCACCAGGGCGCGCCTGGGGCGCGCAAGGCTTGCTGGTAGCGTGCTGCTCTCACAGCCGCCCGAAGATGATCTTCCTCAAGGAGCGTCCTGTCATCTCGGCGCAACTGCTCTTGCTCAAGCTCATCATAAGCGAGCACTCGAGGTGACCCGTATATGAGTTCCTTGGGGAGAACTGCTTCTGCCCCGTATACCAGGGCAAAAGGTGTCTGGCTGGTGGCTCGATTTGGCGTCGTCCTGATCGACCAAAGAACCGCCGGCAATTCATCAATCCAGCGCCTTCCGCTCTTGCGCAGCTTGTCAAAAGTCTTTGTTCTTAGGCCTTGCAACACTTCAGCATTTTCCCACTCCGCTTGGCCGTTGCTCCATGGGTGTGCCATGGAAGCAAAACAGACCTTGCTGCCGAGGTCTTGAATGTATTGCATGAAGGTGTGGCTTGTGAACTGCGTGCTGTTCTCGGTGATGACTCTGTTTGGCACACCAAAACGGCAGACCAGTCCCTTGAAAAACTTGATAGCTGACTGAGCAGTCACCTTTCCCATTGCTTCCACCTCCGGCCACTTTGTGAACTTGTCGATTGCAACGTACAAGTACTCAAAGCCCCTAACAGCGCGGGGGAAAGGGCCCAGTATATCGAGCCCCCAGACCAAGAATGGCCAGGAGAGAGCGATTGTTTGAAGGGCTTGAGCTGGTTGATGAAGCTTCTTTGAATGGAACTGACACGCTTCACACTTGGTTACTAGTGCCGTCGCATCCTGGAGGGCGGTGGGCCAGAAGAAACCTTGCCGGAACGCCTTTCCGGCAAGGGCCCTCGACCCTATGTGGGAGCCACATATGCCTCCATGTATCTCTGCCAACAGCTCCAGTCCTTCCTCCCGGGGGATGCACTTCAATTTCACGCCGATCGGCCTTCTCCTGTACAGGACGTCGTCGACGAACTGGTACAGGGCAGACCGGCGGGCTACTTTTTCCCCTTCCTCCTGCTCCTCAGGAAGTTCCCCTGTTTGGAGGAATCAGACAGTATGCTGTGCCCATGCCGGAGCTTGGGGCTCGATGGCAAGGACCAAAGGAATTTCCTCAGCCATGGGCACGGCTGTCTCCATGGCCAGGGGTTGACGCCATGCCGGAGATAGTTGCCCTTTGGCAGGCTCAGCATCCGCGGCAGCACCCTTGCCGGCAACCCCAGGGGGCTCTGTAGGAAAGTACTTGCCGGGACCTGACTTCCTCCGCTTGTTCTACCCCGTTGATGGTTCGACGGATGGTTGAGTTAACCGGAGCAAAAAGGTACCTGGTTCCACTGGTAGCTTGAATGCAGCACGCTTTGACAGGTAATCGGCGATGTCGTTCTCCATTCGGGGGACGTGCTCCGCTTGGATACCGTCAAAGCATTCCTCCAGCTTCCTCACCTCATCTAGATAAGCCTCCATCAATGGGCTCTGATAATCCTTGTTGACCTGCCTGACAACGAGCTGCGAGTCACCCCTGACGATGAGCTTCTTAACCCCGAGGCCTGTCGCGATCCTGAGACCCTCAAGCAGCCCTTTGTATTCCGCAGTGTTGTTGGTGGAAATCTCCCTGGGAAAGTGCATCTGGACCACGTACTTGAGGTGCTCTCCGGTGGGCGCGACGAGTAGCACGCCAGCACCAGCGCCTTGCAGCGAGAAAGCCCCATCAAAGTACATGATCCAGTCACGGTCTGCTTCCTTGCCGGGGAGAGCGGTCTCCAGGATTTCTTCGTCAGGCGTTGAGGTCCATTCTGCAATGAACTCCGCCAAGACTCTGCTCTGGATTGTCGAGGTACTTTCAAACTTCAAACCAGAACTTGAAAACTCCAAGGCCCATACCACAATCCTTCCGGTTGCATCTGGGTTACGCACTATCCGTTGCAATGGGAGGCGGGTGACGACAGTGATCTCGTGGGCTTGGAAGTAATGACGCAGCTTCCTCGAGGCCATAAGGATGCCAAAGAGCAATTTTTGCACACCGGAATACCTTGACCTAGCCCCCTGCAAGAGGGAGCTCACAAAGTAAACCGGGTGCTGCATCATCTTCTTCTTCTGCACCACTTCGCCTAACTGCGCAAGCACTGCCTCGGTTGCGTCAGATCCTACCGGGGGCCCTGCCTTGCTGGCACCAGGCCCTGCCGGGGGGATCTTTGGCTTTCCATCCGCTGGTTCTGCCGCCGTCGCTGCCTCTTCGTCAACCTCTCTCTATGCCACCAGTGTGGCGCTGACCACTTGATTCGTCGCCGCTAGATACAGTAGCAACGGCTCTTGTGGTTTAGGCGCAACTAGTATTGGCGTGGAGGAAAGGTATTTCTTCAGATCCTGCAACGCCGCCTCGGCTTCCGGGGTCCACTCCATTGGGCCTGCCTTCTTCAAGATTTTGAAGAAGGGAAGGGCACGCTCGGTGGACCTGGAGATGAATCGGCTCATGGCGACGATGCAGCCAGCGAGCCGACGCACGTCTTTGATCTGCTTGGGCGCCTCAATCTGCTTAATAGCTTTGATTTTCCTGGGTTTTCCTCGATCCCACGCTGCGACACAAAGAATCCGAGAAGCTTGCTGGACGGAACGCCGAAGACAAACTTCTCAGGGTTCAGCTTAAGGTTGATCGTGCGCAGGTTGGCAAATGTCTCTTCTAGATCTTGCACAAGAGTTGGCCCGTCCTTGGTTTTGGCCACTATGTCATCCATGTATGCCTCCATATTGCTATGGAGCTGAGGTTCAAAACCAATTTGGACTACTCTTGCAAACGTCGAGCCAGCACTCTTCAACCCGAAAGGCATCCGTAAAAAGCAATACGTACCACATGGGGTGATGAATGCTGTCTTTTCTTCATCCTCTCCGGTCATGAAGATTTGGTGGTAGCCCGTGTAGGCGTCGAGGAATGATAACAGATCACACCCGGGCGTGGAGTCAACAATCTGGTCGATGCGCGGCAACAGGAAGGGGTCCTTGGGACAAGCCTTATTGATATCTGTGTAATCAATACACAGCCTCCACTTCCCATTCGCCCTGCGCACCACTACCGGATTGGCCAACCACGTCGGGTGGAGCACTCCTCTCACCAAGCCTGCCGCTTCCAACTTCTTGATCTCCTCTGTGATTATCTCCTGCCTCTCCAGAGCCTGCTTTCCGACCTTCTACTTGACGGGCCGTGCATGAGGGCAGACAGCTAGGTGGGGCTCAATCACCTCCCTGGGAACACCGGGGATGTCGGATGCTTGCTACGCAAACACGTCGACATTCGCCCGCAGGAAGGTGACGAGTGTGCCTTCCTATTTGCTGTCGAGGGTGGAGCCTATGGTGAAGGCCCCTCCCGTTCCATCCTCCCTGGCGGACACCTTCTTGGTCTGCGGTGGCTCGACTCTGGATTTCTTCCTCTTGCCGGTAGAGCTCTCTAGCACGTCCTCGATGGTAGCATAGCACTCCGAAGAGGCGGGCTTGCCGGAGTGGGTGCGAGAGGTCTTACCGGGCTTTCTCTTCCCTTCCGGGCCTTCAATGGCAGGAGAAGGTGCCTTGACGGCAGCTGCTGCAACTGCTTCCCGGTAGAGTTGGTCGGCGCAGATCAGCGGTCCTTCTTGTCGGAGGGGACGGAGAAGATGGTCAACGGCTCGGGCATCTTTAGCATGTTGTAGGCGTAGTGTGATGCTGCCATTAACTTGGATAGTGCCGGGCAGCCGAGGATCCCGTTGTAGGGCAAGGGGACCTCGGCCACGTCGAAGATGATCCTCTCCGTTTTGTAGTTCAACTCCCCTCCAAACGTCACGTGCAGTGTGACCTTCCCCTTCGGCTGGCTCCTCCCCGGATTGACCCCTTCAAAATTACCCATTTCCTCGAGGTCTCCATCAGGAATTTGCAGTCTTTTGATCACGACAGGCGAGATCAAGTTCAGGCCGGCCCCGCCGTCAACCAACATCTTGTTCACCTTGAGGTTGCGTATCGCTGGTGAGACCAACAATGGGAAACACCCGACCGCGGTTGTGCGGTCAGGGTGGTCCTCGGCGTCAAAGATGAGGGGCGTGCTGGACCACTTCAATGGCTTCTGAGCGTCGAACGACGGTTCCGCTGCTGTAATCCCACGCGCCCACTACTTGAGCTGGTGGTGAGAAGTATGCAGCGAGGCGCCACCATCTATGCACATGGCCTCCGTAGCCTTCCGGAACTCTTGCTCACCGGACTCGTCGTCCTCGTCGTGATCATCGTCTTCTTGTTTCTTGTCACGGCCCCAGGCGGGCCTCTCTTGCTGGTTGTCCTTGCCGCGGCGGCTTCCTTGGCCGCTACGCTTCTTGCCGGATCCCTCGGCACCATCCTGGTCCTTCTCCTTGTCCCGCCTCTCGTACTCAGCTTTTTGCTTCTAAGCGAGCAGCTCGACTTGTCGGCAGTTTTGGAGGTCGTGGCCCTTGGTGTGGTGGATCCTGCAGTATTGCTTGCCGGAGCTTCCTGGCTTGTCGGTAGCCGCCAAGGCCCGACAGGCGGTGCACCCGGCAATCTCCTTGCCGGGGGCGTCTGCCTTGACCTTCTTGGCAGCGCTGGTGTCGTCAGATCCTTCAATGGCAAGCACGGCCTTGCCTTTGCGTTTCCTGCTGCGACGCCGGCCCTTCTTCGTCGGGGTGGCAACGTCTTCGTCGGTAGAGTCGGTTTCCGCACCGGCGTCTTCGCCGGGGTACTTCCTTCCCTCTTCAGCCCTGGCACACATATCGGCCAGAACGTAGAGCTCGACCACATCCTTAACCTTGGTCATCGCCAGCTCTTCGCGCATCTTGCGGTTGCGCATGTTTTGATGGAACGCGCTGATCACAGCGGCGGGATGAACGTCGGGGATGTTGTACTGCGCCCGGCTGAATCTCTGGATGTATTTGCGCAGGGTTTCCCCTTCATTCTGGGGAATGATATGCAGATCACTGGCCTGGCCATGAGCTTGGTGGCCTCCTGTGAAGGCGCCAACGAACTCATGGCACAGATCCGACCAAGAAGAAATGGAATCCGCCGGCAAGTGCATCAACCAAGACATAACATTAGGCTTCAGTGCCACCGGGAAATAGTTGGCAAGCACCTTGTCGTCGCGAGCTCCAGCATCCTGCATCGTGATGGTGTAGATGTTGAGGAACTCGGACGGATGGGTCTTGCCAGTGTACTTCTCGCTGACGTCGGGCTTGAATGTGTGGTGGGACGGCCACTGGAACTGCCGCAGCTCACGGGTGAAGGCCGGGCAGCCCACCTCATAAGGTAGGCCCCCGGAGCCCCCCGGTGCTGGGTGGTCCATAGCGGGTCCCGCCCGCTTGTCCGACTGGTGGCGCGTTTCACGCTGGCGCTCGATGGTGGTCCGAGCGTCTTCGTGAGCTCGTTCTCAAAGAACCTGGTGCTGGTCGCGGAGGGTCCGCGGGTCGGACGATGCTATGGAGATGTTATCACAAGCGTCGTCATGATGGGCCGACGCCAGCGGCGGCTGGCGAGGAGGAGGAGAGTGCACCGTGGCCGCAGCTCCCCCGGTCCTCCCAGCGCCAGCATGTGGTGGCTCGATGGAGCGCCGACCCGAGGGCCCCGCCGGCCGCGGATCGTCTTTGTTGATGATGGCGACGAGGCTCTGGATGGTGGCCCTCCACTCGTCGAGCTTCTCTGCAGCACGAGGGAAGTTGAGGAGCAGCTGCGCGCGCGCCAAAGCTTCTGATGGCGTGGGCGGCAGCGACAGCTCCGTGGATCGCGGCGCGCTTCGACTTCTAACCACGTTAGAAGGAGCTCCGTTACGATCCAGCGGCTGCGTGCCAGTTTCGCCAGCACTTCGGCGGGCATGCTGAACTCCTTCATCCCGTGGATGACGCACAGGGCTCTTCCCACGGCGGTGCCCAAGGTCACCGGCGTGGTGACGCTGCTTGTCGCGCACACCATGGGAAGAGCGCGCAGTTGTCGCCGGCGTAGGCATCTTGGAGGTCGCTGTGCCGCCCGGGGGTGGCACACCGACACTCCTGGAGGGCCCCGCACCGCCTGCGGGCGGTCCAGCTCCGTATTTGGATCTGGCGACGTGCTGCCGGTCGTCTGGCGCGCGAACGACGCCACTCGCCAGGCTCTGACTGCCAGGGCAATGCTGGTGTTCGCGGACCGCGGCCCTGGTCCTGTCCGCGACCGGCCCACTGCTCGTCCGCACTGGCACGGGCCGTTCGGCTCCCAACGAGCTGATCGCCGTGGTCATCTTCTTCTTGGGAGCCATGGCGACGAATAACTGCTAGGCTAGCTACTAGACCAGATTATCACAATTGCGCCCCCTACCTGGCACGCCAAAGATGTCGGTGTGGAACGACACCTATGGGATCACAAGAATCCCTACTACGGTTGCTGGGGCGCGGGGTTGCGAGAAGAGCAGGAATAGTAACCAGCACGAGGATCGTTTACCCAGGTTCGGGCCGCGAGGATGCGTAAAACCCTACTCCTGCTTCGGTGGGTGTTTTTCAGAGAGTTCTCGAGATCTCGAACTAGCTGTGGTGAGTGTGTGGTTCGAAAGAGCCGAATTCTTCTCTAGTATGCCATGGGCCTCCTTTTGTAGTCGAAAGGGGCTGCCACAGTGGCACACAGGAGGTGGAAAGGCGCACAGTGCTGTGAGCTTATCGCTCGTATTACAGGACCAGACGCATTTAATGCGTAGCTTAGGTGTCCCCTAGCTTTATCGGGGACTGGGGCGAGGCCCGTCCCGTTCATCGCCGCTCCTTGCTTCGACACGCGCCCTGGCTAGCTACGCATGCGGCGCCACGTAGGCAGGCAGGCAGCTGAGGTGGCACGGTTGTGGAGCCTCCACGAAGATCTGCATGCCGCCACGCAGGCGCTTGATGAGTTGGCCTGGGAGCTACATGTTGCCACGCAGGTGCCCGCCAAGCTGGTTGGGCTGGCAGCTGCATGTGAACGACGGTGGAGACTTGGTTGGTGCGGGCCTGGTAGTGGCCCTGCTGGCGTCCTTGGTGAGGGCCTTGCCGGGTGGCCCGGCAAGGGTCTTGTCGTGGCGCGCTGTCGTCCCCGGCAAGGACCTTGCCGGGGGTCTGGTGGCCTTCCTCGGCATGGATCCTGCCGAGGATCGTCATCTTCTAATCCTCATCTGATCTTGAGTGTTCCTTGTCTTCACAAAGATCTGCATGCCACCATGGAGGTGCCTCCCGAGCGCTGGTGCAACGTGATGTTGGCGACCGTGGGCTCAAGGGTGGCTCGCTCTATTGGTGTGGGGCGACCTGCCTCGGCAAGGGTCTTGCCGGGGCTGCTGAGGCTGCCCCGGCAAGGGTCTTGCCGGGGGAACCTGCTTCGTCCCTCTGCTCTTTGTGGTCTTGGCCTTGGCATTGCTCTGGTTATCTTGGGCTTCGGTCTTACCTTGGCTCACCTCCCCTGTTCTGCTTGGTGTGACCGTGGGCGTGGCTCCGACTGCCCGCGCACAGGTAAAGGGGTACAAAACTGCGCCCCTCCTTTTGTACACCGACACGCCTGCCCGCGAGGCATTTTCCCAGGCCGTCGCGGCGCGGGAGGACATCTCTGCTGCATTCGCGGCGCGGCCACTACTAGGAAAAGGGCTATAGATGGAATGGCCACTAATGGCGCACCAGACATGTGGTGCGCCACTACTATATAGCAATGGCGCACCACTACTATATAGCAATGGCCACCACGGACTGCTGCGCCATTAGAGTCGCACCAGACGCAAGGTGCGCCATTAGTATCAATTTTTTTTTCAAACATACTAATGGCGCACCAGGGCACAGTGCGCCATTACTAGTTCTAACTAGTAATGGCGCACCGGCCTCACAGTGCGCCACTACTATATTTTTTTATTTTTTATTTTTTTGCAAAACTACTAATGGCGCACCAGGGAACAGTGCGTCGTTACTAGTTTAAACTAGTAATGGCGCACTGTTCCCTGGTGCGCCATTAGTGTTATTTTTTTTGCAAAACTACTAATGGCGCACCACCAGCAGGTGCGCCATTAGTAATCAGGGTTACTAATGGCGCATTTGTTGGTGGTGCGCCATTAGTAACCTGGGACGAGCTAGATATTTTGGACAACCACACCTACCCACTCACTTTCCCCACTTCATTCTCTCCACCTCCTCCTCCAAGCTTGTCTCGGCTGCCTCCTCCTCCTCACCTCATTTGCACAATAAATTCATCAAAATTAAGTGGTTAAATTACCTTTTTTTGATAGGTAAGTAAGGGGGAAGCTATCTTTATGTTGTTCTCCCTCCAACAACGTGAACATGCACTTTTTATGGCCTAGCTAGATCTATGTATGTTTGTGGTGTTGCATATATGTTTGTGTTTGCAGGTACCGGTATTTGAAATGCGATAGTTGCCAATATTTTGCCGGAATGTTGATTCATTTCCGTTTCGGCGAGAATTTTGGCACTATGCATTCTTTTTGGTCCTATTTTTAGGGAAAGTCATGCCAAATTTTTTCTTGGTTCTAAAATATCGTTTTGCTCTACCCTGCAGGCGACCATGGTCCGCACGATGACCGAAGGCATCGTGTGATAGCCTGGCTCAATAGGGATGATAGACTACTCATATCAATAAGGAATTCCTTCTTTTCCGGGAGCCCATTCGGAAAGAACTCCAAAGTTAAGCGTGCTCAGCTTGGAGTAGTTTCAGGATGGGTGACCGACCGGGAAGTTGCTCCCGGGTGCGCACGAGTGAGGACAAAGTGCGCAGAAAAGACTAGTATTGATTTGTGGGGCCAGTCTAGATCCCGCCAGGAGTACCGACCACCGGCGGGTGTGTCCGGGGCGTTACAAGTTGGTATCAGAGCCGACCCTCGCGGTTTCACAGATGTTTGCAGACAGGTGCGCGGTCATGTTGTTCATGATGTTTGTGACCCATCGTGGCACACGGCATGGCACATGTACCGGACTAGATGCACAGACGTATGTGCCAAGAGGGAATGTTCCTGTGGCCCGACGAGGACGTCGGTTCCTCTGAGTGGGCGTGTATGTGATAGCCTGGCTCAATATGGATGATAAACTACTCATATCAATAAGGAATTCCTTCTTTTCGGGAGCCCATTCGGAAAGAACTCCAAAGTTAAGCGTGCTCAGCTTGGAGTAGTTTTAGGATGGGTGACCGACCGGGAAGTTGCTCTCGGGTGCGCACGAGTGAGGAGAAAGTGCGCAGAAAAGACAAGTATTGATTTCTGGGGCCAGTCTAGATCCCGCCAGGAGTACCGACCACCGGCGGGTGTGTCCGGGGCGTTACACATCGTGAATAGGTTTTTGAGCTCCGCGAAGGCCGAGATGCTTGAAAAGAACGAGACGGAGATAAGATGTCCGTGTCGAAGATGCAAGCTGAAGAGCCTTATTGCGGACCCGGATTCCGGGCAGGTGCGGGACCACCTGCTCTTGCGTGGTTTCATGGATGGTTATTGGTAGCAAGGTGATGAAGATGACTATGAAGTCGTCCATGGGGGCCGGGCAAGAATTGAGGAAGGGCAGCAAGACAAACACCGCGTCTCGGGCGGGCGAGAAGACGAAGAATCTCCAGGACATAATCATGACGGTGATGCTGTACATAGTCATCATGTAGAAGATGCCGTACATGATGATGAGGAAGATGCAGGAGCAGACGAAGGGCATGATCATGAATATGAAGATGCCGGCGGAGCAGACGACGATGGACCATCGATGGGCTGGGTGCAGGACCCTCATATTCAAGAGCTGCTTCTCAAGCAGACGGATAACGCAAGAGCTGTCGCCCGAGAGAAAGCCAAGCTGGATCAACTGGAGATAGACGCGGTTACCCCATTGTATGAAGGATGCAGGCCCGAGGATAACCGCCTGAAAGTAACGCTCATGGCTCTGGAGATGAAGGTAAAACACAAAATGACCGAGGCATGCTTCAACGAGAATATGTCATTCTGGCACGAACGTCTTCCCAAGGGGAACAAGTGCCCGACCAGTTTCGAGGAGGCGAAGAAAATCGTGTGTCCTCTGGATTTACCGCACGTGAAATACCATGTGTGCATGAACAATTGCATCATTTATCGGGACGAGCACGCGGAGTCTACCATATGTCCGGTGTGCGGCGTCACTCGATACAAGAAGAGGAAGAAAGCTCCTCGAAAAGTGGTGTGGTACTTTCCGATCACTCCTCGTCTGCAGCGGTATTTCACGGACCCTAAGGTAGAAAATCTCCTGCGTTGGCACGCGGATAGGGAGGAGAAGAAGCAAGAAGATGACGCAAATGATCCGGAGATAAATAAAAAAGACAAGATGCTGAGTCACCCTAAGGATGGGAGCCAGTGACAAGCGTTGAACTTCGAACACCGAGAATTTGGGAAGGATCCAAGGAACATCGTGCTGGGCGTGAGCACCGATGGAGTCAATCCGTTTGGTAGCCAGAGAAGCACACATAGCACCTGGCCTGTGTTTGTGTGGATGTACAACCTTCCCCCCTGGTTGTGCATGAAGTGGAAGTACATTCACATGAGTATGCTAATTGAAGGGCCGAAACAACCAGGGAACGACATCAATCTGTATCTAGGGCTGCTGAAAGAGGAGCTAGACACGCTGTGGAAAACGCAAGCCAATACGTGGGACGCCGCAGAGAAAGAATATTTCCCTATGAGAGCCGCACTGCTCACGACGGTGCATGACTATCTCGGTTACGGATATCTCGCGGGGCAGGTGGTCCACGGATTTTCTGGATGCGTCAGGTGCATGGATGACACAACGTATCGCCAGCTAGATAGAGATCTCGGGTCTTCGAAAACCATGTTCATGGGACATCAAAGGTGGCTTCGCGACGATGACTCGTGGAGGAAACGCAAGGATCTGTTCGATGGTGAAACCGAACCCCGAAGACGCCCGCGTACGAGGAGCGGCGAGGAAATAGACGAGCTGTTGAAAAATTGGAAAGATTGCCCACTGCCGGGAAAGAAGCAAAAGGCGCCAGAGCCGGGAAAGAAGCGAAAGGCGCCAGAGCCGCTGCTGAAGGTATGGAAAACGAGGTCTGTTTTCTGGGACTTGCCGTACTGGAAGATCCACCGTGTGCCTCACAGCCTTGATGTCATGCATATCACAAAGAATGTGTGCGAGAGTCTGCTTGGTACCCTGCTCAACATGCCAGAGAGGACCAAAGATGGGCCGAAAGCAAGGGCAGACTTGAAATCAATGGGCATCAGGGAGGAGCTTCACGCTAATGATGATGATGATGATGAGGCGAAGCAGGACACGGAAAGTCGTCACAAAGGCAAAAAGGCCAAGAAGACTAGAAATGACTTCCCTCCCGCGTGCTTCACTCTAAGTCAGGAGGAGATTGATCAATTTTTCACCTGCCTCGTAGGAGTAAAACTTCCTTACGGTTACGCGGGGAAGATAAGCAGATACCTAGACTCAGCGAAGCAGAAGTTCAGCGGGATGAAGTCTCACGACTGTCACGTGCTGATGACGCAGATACTTCCAGTTGCAATCCGTGGGATCATGGACGTGCACATCCGTGAAACGCTATTTGGCCTATGCAATTTTTTCGATGCCATCTCTCGGAAGTCGGTTGGCGTGAGGCAACTCAGAAGGCTACCGCAAGAGATCGTGGTGATACTATGCGAGCTTGAGATGTACTTCCCGCCCGCATTCTTCGACGTTATGGTGCATCTGCTGGTCCATATCATGGAGGATATCATCCAACTCCGGCCGACGTTCCTCCATAGGATGATGCCGTTCGAAAGGATTAATGGTGTCATCAAAGGATACGTTCGCAACATGTCACGTCCAAAGGGAAGCATAGCCAGGGGCTTTCTGACCGAAGAGTGCATCTCCTACTGCACGAATTATCTAGGCATCGAGAACCCCGTTGGTCTGCCCGTCAACAGGCACCTCGGCAGGCTCGCTGGATGGGGTCACTGTGAGGGTCGCCGCGAAATGCATGTCGAGTTCGATGGTCGACTCGCCGACTTTGAAAGAGCAAACCTAGTCGCGCTACAACACATAGACGTGGTCGATCCTTGGTTGGTAGAGCACAAAACCTTTATTGAGAAGACGTACAATGACCGAGGCCAACAGAGGACGGACGGAGATATAATCAAAGAGCACAACTCATGTTTCACGCGTTGGTTCAAGTAGAAGCTTCTCTCGTACCCTTTACATGAGGATTCTTCCGCGGAAGAACAACTCATATTCGCCTTGTCACAGGGCGCCGAGCACAACCTGATGACGTATGAGGCATACGATATCAACGGCTACACATTCTACACCGAGGACAAGGACATGAAGAGCGATGGTTATCAGAACTCCGGGGTAACGATGGAATCCTACACCGGTAACGACAAGGACAGACACTACGGAAGGATCGAGGAGATCTGGGAGCTGAGCTACGCTGGAGAGAAGGTCCCGATGTTCCGTGTCAGATGGGCCAAGAGCGTCATAAAAGAAGACCGGTATTTCACCACCATGGTTATACCCAAAGCCAAATCCAAGACCGCAGGCGCGAACGTCACCGCGAAAAATGAGCCATGGGTACTGGCTTCCCAAGTGGACCAATGCTTCTTCATTACCGACCCGTCAAAGCCCAGTCGTGTTGTCGTGAGGAGAGGCAAAAGGAAGATCATCAGAATGGATGGAGTCGCCAATGAGCAAGACTTCGACAAGTACGGCGACCCGAAGATGGAACATGACGACGACGATGAAGTATCAGCATACACCACAAGAAGAAGCAGGACCAGCCTACCTAAAGGACGTCCGTTCAAGAGAAGAACTCCATTTACGAAAAAGAAGGGCAAGAAGATTGTGAATAGATAGCTAGCTAAGATCGATTGTATTTAAATTGTAGCCTTCATTTCTTGATTGTATTTCATGGGCACTTTTTGAACTCATGAATATTTTTAAATTTCATGGACACTCAATCTCGATCCCCCTCCATCTCGATCGCTATCCCACCTCGCCAGATCCGGTCCCCTCGCCACCGAGCACCCCCCGCACCCTCCCCGGCCAGCTCCACCGTCACAAATGAATGCAACTAAAATTGCAAAAAAACAAATTTGATTATATTTTCAAATAATAAATTTGATGATTTTTTCATATTCATAAATATTTTCAAATAACAAATTTGATTATATTTTTTAAAAAATTATTACTGTTTTATAAAAAATTATTACTGTTTCATATTCATATTCATTTTCTAAAAAATTGTTAGATGCAACAAAAAATAATAATAATAAAAGATTACTAATGGCGCACCTCTGGTTGGTGCGCCATTGCTATATAAAAAAAAGTTTACTAATGGCGCACCGATAGTGGGTGCGCCATTGCTATATAAAAAAAGAATTCTAATGGCGCACCGCTTCTGGGTGCGCCATTAGTAAGTTTCCCCTATAGCTAATTCCTCCCTCTCCCTCGCCAGCTCCCCTTCGTCCCTCTCCCTCGCGCCAGTTCCTCTCCGTCCGCTCCCAGTCCGTGCCCCCGCCGCCTCCCTCTCCCCATCCTCCCCTTCCTCCCCTCCGACCCCACCCCACTCTCGCCGGAGCAGCGCCGCAGGGCCGACACCAACCTCGCCCTCGCCCGCGGGCGCCGCAACCTCCGCCTCGCCGAGTCCGGAGCTGCTCGTGCAGGAGACGTGGCTAGAGGCGCTCCTCGGGGAGGTGCCCGTCTACCCGCCGCCCTCGAGCGCCAGTTCGTCGCCCTCGAGCGCCTGCACGCCAAGGTGCCCGTCTACCCACCGCCCCACCTCGTCTTCCACGCGCTCCACTATGCTGTTAGGGTTAAGATTTTTTTAGTCCACGCGCTCCACTATACCGTTGAAATCGAGGTAAAATCACTGTTGAACTGGGTGTAAAATCACTACTATTGAAATTCAAATTTAAACTTGAAAATGAAAATTGAATTGGAGAATTAAATCACTGTTTTTAGTCCCCATTTCTGAACCTATGCTAACCTTGCATGCAGCATAACAGGTAATGTACTCCAAAATACTATAAGAGCTGGAGTAAAAGATGACTGCATCTCACAGAATATAAGAAATGGGGACTCTTGGCTAAGTATGGCAATGCCACAGAGTATAAGAAGTACTCCTGCATCTTACACAATGATAGGTCTAATTTATGCTACTCAACGAAAGAAGAAGAAAAATGCACTGGACATACACTGAAGAAAAATGCACTGTATCATCGGGTAATTGTCCATGGTTTATACCTGAAAATAAGTTTATCTCACGGCATGAATGTAAGTATCTGTTACGCATTCATGGCCTATCTACCCAAGGTAAACCTAGAAAATGAGTTATATCCAGGACAAGCCACTGTCAATTAACACTCTATACACTGCCAACTGTATTTAGTTAACATTACACTGCCACTGCTATTCAGCACAAATGTTTGATCATCTCACTCTACTTACTGTCAATTGACACTGTATAACTGTCAGCTCCATTCACTAGCAGCAGCCAGCACTTCTGAATCTAATCTTTCTTGGGCAAGCTTGGCTACTTGTTGTTAGTCATTCACTAAAATATTCTCAACAGACTGCATGCATCTAGTATTAAATTTCTTGGACGGATCATCTCTTTTAGCAAAGGACGGTAATAATTAACTAAATGAAAATTTGACATTCTGGACTATGCTTGGCTCTGGTTTTGTGAAATCTCATCTCTTTTCTACTGCCATGACTAGTCATGAATTTTATTTTACTTTCCCCACATTATAACATTCAGAAATTGTTTACTCGCTCAAGCTTCTCCTTTGCACTTTATCACTTCAATCTGCTGCAACCTCAAGCTTCTCGTTTACACTTGTGCCATGTAACATTTTTTCCTTGTATAATTATATGGTGGTTGACTGAGCTGCTACTTTTTCCTTGTAAAAGATCGCAGGTCGAGTGGGAGGGATCCAGTTGCGACGACACCGAATCACCAGCAAGGCAGCTGCCTAGACTAATAGGTTGACTCACCTATATATACTACTATCTTGCATCTCTCTCTTGTTTCTTCTTCTACTACAATACAAAGAGAGTCATTTCAGTTACTTGTCTTAGTGTGTGGTGTGGCTGTTTATTGTTCAACACCAACAGCTAGCTCTATTTAGGTCCAGTAGAAACGACATGGCTCTCCAATTTTTAAGTAATCTTGCATATGTTAGAAACTACATATATGGTCTCCGGTTTTCTTACCCGTGCTCTGAAACACCAACGCATCAACAAAAGAAGATTGTATTTTTGTTACGCTTTCAGTTCGTGTCAGCAGGGAGATATAATGTTTTAAAATCTTTCTGGTTATATTGGAGTTAGGTTTTTTGAATATGAGCAGCAGTGACTTGGATATACCTTATGGAGATGTAACAGTTCCTCTTGGTGCTTAGGTGCATTTTCTTTGTGTAACTTGGTTTAAAAATGTGATTTGGTCTTTTGTGGCATTTGGATGCCTAAATCCCATTTTCTTAATCATATTGCTTGGAAACTTTTGGTTATCTCCTGTCAGTGATGAAATAATTTATATGTATTGCACTTTTTTCATAATTAGGTAATAACGTTGGTTACAGTTTTGGTAGCTCAAACGGGTTGTATCTCATTTTATAGACAGATTATTTTCTGGAATATCATATATTCAAATTTGTAATGAATGATGGCTTCTACCTGATGTGGTGTTAGTTTGTTCTAAATACAGTAAGATAATTTTAACAACTGTAGAACATGTTGAGACTAGCAACTTTTTGTGACATCAACCAACAGTCCTGTCACTGGGTTATCCTATTTTATATTTTTAATTACTAACTTAAGTTTGAGTAAACAGTGGTAGTGAAGTCCTCATAATAATCAGGCGGATGTTAACTTTCTGATGTCCCCAGAAGTTAACTAAGATTGTGGTGCTAGTAGAGGCACATTGTGGCCTTTTCATCCATATGAAAGTAGAGGCACATTGTGGTGCTAGTTTGCTGGGTTTTGTCTCCGACCATCGTGTCGTGATGATTTTGCAGGTACCCCGAGAGGCCCTTTAGTTTGGCGGAATGTTCATTAACTTCCGTTCCGGCAAATT
Source organism: Triticum aestivum (assembly GCF_018294505.1). Taxonomy (NCBI): domain Eukaryota; kingdom Viridiplantae; phylum Streptophyta; class Magnoliopsida; order Poales; family Poaceae; genus Triticum; species Triticum aestivum. The sequence continues at coordinate 411,855,332 of NC_057805.1, read as the reverse complement.
CGGTGTAACACCCCAAAATTTTGACCTTGTTTTATTAATTAAAATTTTTGCAGGAAATTAAATTTCTACTTTCTGGATTTATCTTTTTACTTCAGAACCTCTCTTTTCTTTGATTTTGTGGATTTTTTACCTCAAGTAGAAACTTTCGAAAAATATTATTGGACTTGTATACTCTCAATAAAACCATTCTTTATCAGTGGATTTATTTGCACAATTGTGTTTCCTGAGCTTTATTCTTTTAAAATGATTTTTCATAAATTTGGAGCCACTTTTGCACTGCAACCATTTGATAAATGCATTTAAAATTTTCACCAAAATTTGGGGATGTCATGTGGTGTTTTTAAATCACCCTGATGCAAAAATATCTTTTATTCATTGGAGATTTTAAGCTCTACCCTTAATTTTTAGATCTGGTCCAGTAGGTATTTTTGCACTACAACCCATTTAAATATTCCTTTAAAACTTCCACCAAAATTAGGGGAGGTCAGTAGGAGTATATAATTCAACTTTATGCAAAAACCCATTGGTGTTCTTTAAAATTTTTGTGAAAATCATCCTCATCTTCATTCTGGTCCAGTTTGGTGATTTGTACTGCAACCATATTTTATCTTGCTCTTGTTGCCTTGGGATTTATCCTTCTTATTGACCACTCTACCAAACCCTTAAGTCCAGGAGATTGGACCCATTGGAGTATTTTTGGTCCATGCAATAATTCCCTTCACTTTCTGCCCAGAACTGAAGATTTGCGAAACATGCACTGACAAGTTTCTGTTTTTGCCAAACTAACCTTACCACCCTCATTAGCATCTAAAGAGACTATGATCTGGAGATTTTGGCCACCCCAAGAGTTGCCTAAACGCCCTTAGCATTTTGTCAAACACCTTGAGTGCATGAACAGTTATGGCATGATTTTTAGATTTGCATTATGATCGTGCTCCTCTGGACAAACCAGCATGTCCACTGGTCTCCTAGCCACCTCTAACCTAGACCTATTAATCCCCAGCCCCACCCCAGCGTCCTGGCATGTCTTGGCATTTCGTCGAACACCTGGCGTGCGTGCTCTGGGCGCGGCCAGAGCGCGCGTTTTGCACGTGCGTGCGCACGGGTCGCCGCGTCTGGCTCCTGGCCCTTGCTCGCCTGTAGAGCCACGGCCGTCCTCGTCCACACACCAGAACGCTCCAAGCCCTCCCCTGGCGCCCTACAGCGCCGCCGTCAGAGCCCCCTTGGCGGCATGCCGGCATCGGCAGCGGGCCTCTGCCATGGACGGCGCCGCCCAAGCCACCCGCGCGCGCCAGCTGCCCTCTGGAGCAGTCCGAACTCATCCACAAGCTCGTCCGCAAGCGCTCGTCGCCGCCACGTCGCCCTGCATCTACAGAACGGCGTTCTTATCCACGGCCGCCGCGGGAATCGACCTCGACCGCCTATAAAAGGAGCCCCCGAGCTCGTCCAGGCCCTCAGGCGACCTCAGGCCATCTCCCTAGAGCCCCCACAACCAGCAATCGACGGCGGGAAGCATTCTTCCTCGTCTCCGGCCAGTTCGGCCGCCGCCACGCTCCGGTGCCATTCGTCGCAAGTAGAGCCTTTCCCGTCCCTCCAGTGCCTCCACCCTTTTCCCCTCGACCGTGCGGAGCCGCCCAGCCCCTCAGCCTCGACGGAGAACCACCATAGCACAAGCCCCCAATTGCTCTCGAAACGCCGTCCGCCGCGAAGCTCGCCGCCAGCGACTCCCTGCGTCCCCGCCAGCCCTTCGACCACAGGGTGGACCGACCTAGACTGGCGGATCCATCCCTGCCCTCGGGGCCCCGTGGGTAGCCGCCGTTCGCCGGCGTCGATCACCGGAGCTCCGCCTCCGTTCGGCCAGAAGAGAGAATGGCGCGGCGACTGGTCAAACCTGACCAGTGGGCCTCGTGGACCCACTGTCAGTGACGCACGCGCCGTCCATGCTGGATTAAGTGAAAGCGTAATCCCAGAAGTACGTCTCCCCCGTCTCGAAAACGTATTTCTATTCGAATCGTTTTCCTTTTTCTATTTTATTTAAAAACAGAACTTTGACTGGCCATAACTTTTTAAATATAAGTCCAAATGACTTGAATTTTTTTGTTGTTTCTCAAATTCTGTCTAGTTTATTTTCATATTTATTTGAAAAATTTCCAGACACCTTTTTTGTGCTGTTTTAAGATTATGTGCTCAAAATAGGATTTTTGAAGAAGGAAAGCAACTTTCAAAAAGTGCACCCCCTTGCATACTCTTGAAGGCAAGCATTCTGAACCCTGGCATAATATTTTGTGTGTTGTTTGATACGGTTACAGCATCACCTTGACATGGAGCATTCGTTATTTTGTGTGACGATGTGATCATACGCATGAGTGCATAATGAGATTCTTTGTTGTTAGAATTGGATATGCTTGTGACAATGATCATCTTCGTATGCCTTTCATGCCTACCGGAAGGAAGCCGGGAAAGTCTCTGTCTTGGGTAGACACGAGCTTGCCCCTAGTTCCTTGTCGAGACGAGTGTGTCTGGTATGGCATGATGAGGTATGATGAGTGGTGATTCTATCTGTTAATTGAAATATATTTGTTATGCTAATCATACAGGTAATACTTGAACCTCCTGAGTCGGCCGTAGATCGAGTCTTATTCCAGTAACCCCCATACTTGTTTCGTACTACCACTTGTCCCTGCCGCAGGTAGGGTACGGTTCAGTAAGTTGTCAACCCCTTACCAAGCACACACCGTACAGAGAGGCCATGGTGGAAGATACCGGAGGCATCCGGTAGGCATGCCACCTGGTCCGGGGGCATGGGTGTTTCCGGTTGGAGCCGAGGGGGGTGGCTCCCCTAGTTTGCGCGCGTTATAAATTTTGTGATGCCATGCTAAGTCGAGGTTGTAGCCTCCCCACTTAGAGTTTTGCTTAATGGGTGTCGTGGGTGATTCCAGACACAGGTAAGTTAAGCTGGTGTGTGCGGGTTAGGCGTGTTTTCAATTAAAAGACCGTAGACGGAATTAGTCCCGATGGACTAAAGGAATCCGTTACTCATGGGTAAAGAGTACACCCTCTGCAGAGATTAAACATCTATTCGAATAGCCGTGTCCATGGTTAAGGACTACAGTCTGGGAAGGGTCAAGTGTCGGTCTTCGTTGGAAAAACTGCTAAACCAGAACATTGATTAAGACCTGTGACATATGAGGATTATGATTATTATTATTGTGGACTAACCATTTACATTATTTGAATTATTGAGTATCCCTGGGACGGTTCTACCTCCTGGATACTCACTACGATTATTCTCTTATAAGCCCTTTATGTGGTGTCGCTCAGACGCCCGACTGTGGCATACTTGCTATTTAAATTCCTTATAAGCCCTTTATGTGGTGTCGCTCAGACGCCCGACTGTGGCATACTTTTTATTTAAATTACTTATAAGCCCTTTATGTGGTCTCACTCAAACGCCCGACTGTGGCATACTGGTTATTTAAATTCTTTATAAGCCCTTTATGTGGTATCGCTCAGACGCCTACTGTGGCATGCTTGTTATTTCTATTATTTATAAGCCCTTTATGTGGTGTCGCATAGACGCCCGACTGTGGCATGCTTGTTATTTCTTTTATTTATAAGCCCTTTATGTGGTGTCGCTCCGATGCCCGACTGAGGCATGATTTATTTGGTTATCCTTTCGAGGCGTCGCTTCAGACACTCGATCGGTGCATTCTATTTCTACTCCTGTATTGCACATTCATATTTACATGAACAACCTGCATGCGTGCATCATGGATTTTTATTTCGTGACTGACGTTGCGATAATAGAATATTTCAGAGCATGATCATCATTTGTTATATTATACCTGTGTTCATAATGTTTGCGAGTACATTCAAAAGTACTCACTGGCTTGTCCCTGGCTATTGTCTTGGCCAGATTTCTTGCATGGAGAGGAGCGTTGCGATGACAGCCCCGGAACCTACGCAATGATGATAGCAGCCTCGCGAAGATAGGAGTTATCCTGGTCAGCTGTTCCTGTGGGAAATGGAGTCCCATAGACGCAGATGAACCACAAACCGCTTCCGCCATCAACCATTAGAAACCAGATTGTTGTACTCAGAGGCCACAATGGTCTTGTACCACATATTTTGGACTTTGCTTGGAATTTATGTATCAAGTTGGTGCCTCATCAGCTAACAGTAATCCTGGGGCTGGTGAGCACAAGGGCCATTTTCTGGGAAATTAATATCCCGAAAATCCGGTCCTGACAAACTTGGTATCAGAGCCAGGCTGACCATTGGCTAATCCTATCTTAGCCAGGTCAATAAACCTAGGTTAACCTATCCACCAGACCATAACCCAACCCCGGCCAAGCTTCTCGTGTAAGATAGCCACACAGTGACCCCGACGCTTTTGGAAGTCGGTGCCCAACCTATCAGCTTAGCCTGTCAATCACCCGCCAGTGACCGACACCTAAAATTTCTCATTCACAAGCGTGTGAAGGAAGACTCCGTTCCCTTTTTTTCTATAAAAAGGGCACGCTAGCCTCAACCCAGCACAGCCCAGCCTCTACCCCAAACCAAGCTAAAATGCCTGGACCCATTGTTCACAATGAGACCACAGCAACCAACCTTGGAGGTTTTGTGACCGTGCTCGCAAACCTCACCCGCCGTGCCAATGCATTAGAAGAGCCCCCAGAATATGTTGTTTACCAAGGACCCATGAGCGGTGAGAGCCGTCAATTCTGGGCCACTGTACACATCTATGGCAGGGGTCTATCGCCAGAACGCCCCTACAGGTTCAATGGAAGGACAACTTCCTTTGAGCCACAAGCCATCCAGCTAGCAGCTCGAGAGGCTATAGTTCAACTCCGGCACTTGTCGCCCAGAGTTAACTGTCGCTCGTTCTACTACTACCCTAGCCGTGACGGGTATGGTAGGCCGCCCCAGGTTGCCAACGGAGATCACGAGACGGATCTTGCATTGTTGCATCTTGTGCGCTATGTAAGTGCACTAGAGGAACTGTTCGATCAGATCACCCTTGATCTGATCGCAGCTCGTGGAGAACTGGTTCGCCGAGCCCCGGCAAGACGAGAAGATGAGCCCGACGCCGACAACCTAGTCGTGCTGTTCGGACAGCCGATCGAGTCCTTGAGGTCTGCCCCAGCCATCGACCAAAATGCTTTGGTGTCCCCAGAAGCACTTCGTCGCCTTTTGGGAACACACTCCAACGGGATTGTGGCCAACAACCCCCGCGATGGTCATCATCGCTACCCGACCCTGCAGCCCCTCAACTCCATCCAGCTAACCCCGATGGTGAAGCCCATGGAGAAGCCTCGACGTCCGCAAGGCACGCCCGCTTAGATATTAACGAAGTAGACTAAGTCACTCGAGTAGTACCGAGCCTTAGTATGTCTACGCCTTGTAATTGTGTGATCCTGTATCACCATAATTAAATGTTGTCTGCTTGTGCGCCCCTATTTTGAATAGCAGCCATGCATAAGTACGTCAGCGTACAGTTGCATTTTTAAATTCCGGGCGCAGCTACCAGAACCACCCCGACGACACCCACAGTAATGCGTCACATTTATGAGATATGTGTATCTGTAGCATTGACCCCGACCCCATAGAGCAGAGCCGACAAACTAGTTACCCTTCACCACGGTAAATAACCCAGCCCCAATGCTATATAAAAGGCCACCTCGTGACCTTGCCAAGTATCCCTCATCTGGTGCACAACTCTCACAGCCATTTCTTTGCCATGCCGACCCCCAGTATTTATCTGAGAACTCCAGACGCAACCCCAGGTAGTTTTGTCAAAATATTGTGGGACTTTACCTGCAGTACCATGAGTGCTATCCATCCGCCCCAGTACGAGTTGCTCAAATCGAGGATCACCCCATCCACCTCGAAATATTGGGCAGTGGTGCACATCCCTCCCGCAAACACAAACCAAGACCCAACGGAAGTCTCCTTCGTGGGGAAATCCATGCCAACTCCGCAAATGGCCATAGAAGCTGCTGCGTACGAAGCGCTGGCTCGTCTTTGATTCGCGGTACCCTATGCCAGCGAACCAGGATATTATTACTTTCCGAGTCGTGCAGCACCCGGAGAAGTAGCATCTTTTCCCGGTGGATGAATTGAGAGAGACCCGGTACTGGCCAACCTTGCCCAGTATGTTATCGCTCAAGAGCGTTTGACTCAGCGGGTAATGGGTTATCTCCAGAACCTCACTGATTTAAATCCTCAGATCGCTATTGGCAGACCGCTGAGACCCGACCAGGAGAGACGCATTCATCGGCTAGTCAACCCGCTTCCCCCGATAGAAGAGGAGTGTGCCCCAGTACCAGAGACGTTTTCTCAGGACCCTGTCCATTTACCGTTTTCATTGTAGACGTGACCGCTATGTTTATTATTCCAGCAGTAATTTATGTGTTGCAACTTGTGCGTGGTATCCTAAATTTGTGCGACGGATCAAATATTTGGTTTCAATTGTGTGAGCAGTTTTACTGCTGTTAATTTTGACTCGCGATAAATTTTTAAGTGAGATTTCTTTCCCTGAGTTGCTGCAACATATACCTCTTCACGACATAGATTTTTGTTCACGCAGCACCATAATAGCAGACTCACAACCACAACCACTCGACCACGTGCGCTAATTACAAAGCCTCGTGGACATTTTGCACCTAATTGATCACACCCGAGCACACCACATTCTCAGTAGGAGGGATTTGTGAGTAATTATTCGGGTGCAAGTGGCCTCTAGCACACTAACAGTAGTTAGCACCTGACACCGCGCCTAATCCTTGCGATCACCGCCACCGCGGAGAGCCAACACTTGAGCGGCAGCATCACGACGATCATCAAGGATCATCACGCACAGGAGCACGGAGAACCCCAGCAACGTCGCCAAACCTCCGCACATCAGGACCACGTACCAGTCCGGCATCACCTCCGCCATTAGAGCCTTGTCTCGAGCTCCTGCAAACAGAAATGGATTAGAACGAAGGAGAGGGAGAAGCAAGGCCAGGTGTGAAGAAGAAGAAGGAGCACCGCGATCATTTTATAGCTCGAGATCGGTGTACGGTGGGCGAAGTCCACCAGCATCGCTCGTCGCTCGATCGCCGGTGTTCGGAGGCGAATCCGCGAGCAGTGACCGACAGTGCACTGGCCCGCGAGGTGAGTGCATGCTGCACCGGCAGCTAGCACGCCGCGCACTACCGCAGTACGGCCTAGATGCCCTACGCGCGGGAAAGCACGCGAGAGAGGAAGAAGAGAAAGCCAGAGGTAGAAGAAGAGACTGACAGTGGGCCCCGGGTCCACCTGTCAGCCAGAGAGAGCATTGTGCTCTTGGGTACGACCAGCGTATTTTAGTAATTTAGAATTTATTCTAAATTTACTGTATCCAACGTAGAAATATCACGTTTTCCCCCAACCATGGATTTTTCCACGCAGCGCCAGTGTTCCACACTGTAGTTTCACACCACTTATTGCCCTCTCACTGTAGATCCATTTTATTGCATAAGTAGGATGATTTTTTTGGTAAGAGCAATGTTTGTTCAAAACAGCTTTTAGCAAATCTCGAGGACGAGATTTTTCTTAAGGGGGGTAGTGTTGTAACACCCCAAAATTTTGACCTTGTTTTATTAATTAAAATTTTGCCAGGAAATTAAATTTCTATTTTCTGGATTTATCTTTGTACTTCAGAACCTCTCTTTTCTTTGATTTTGTGGAGTTTTTACCTCAAGTAGAAACTTCCCAAAAATATTATTGGACTTGTATACTCTCTCAATAAAACCATTCTTTATCAGTGGATTTATTTGCACAATTGTGTTTCCTGAGCTTTATTCTTTTAAAATGATTTTTCATAAATTTGGAGCCTCTTTTGCACTGCAACCATTTGATAAATGCATTTAAAATTTTCACCAAAATTTGGGGATGTCATGTGGTGTTTTTAAATCACCCTGATGCAAAAATATCTTTTATTCATTGGAGATTTTAAGCTCTACCCTTAATTTTCAGATCTGGTCCAGTAGGTATTTTTGCACTACAACCCATTTAAATATTCCTTTAAAACTTCCACCAAAATTAGGGGAGGTCAATAGGAGTATATAATTCAACTTTATGCAAAAACCCATTGGTGTTCTTTGAAAAATTTGAGCAAATCATCCTCATCTTCATTCTGGTCCAGTTTGGTGATTTGTACTGCAACCATGTTTTATCTTGCCCTTGTTGCCTTGGGATTTATCCTTCTTATTGACCACTCTACCAAACTCTTAAGTCCAGGAGATTGGACCCATTGGAGTATTTTTGGTCCATGCAATAATGCCCTTCACTTTCTGCCCAGAACTGAAGATTTGCAAAACTTGCACTGACAAGTTTCTGTTTCTGCCAAAATAACCTTACCACCCTCTTTGGCATCTAAAGAGACTATGATCTGTAGATTTTGGCCACCCCAAGAGTTGCCTAAATGCCCTTAGCATTTTGTCAAACACCTTGAGTGCATGAACAGTTTTGGCATGATTTTTAGATTTGCACTGTGATCGTGCCCCTCTGGACAAACCAGCATGTCCACTAGTCTCCTAGCCACCTGTAACCTAGACCTATTAATCCCCAGCCCCACCTCAGCGTCCTGGCATGTCTTGGCATTTCGTCGAATACCTGGCGTGCGTGCTCTGGCGTGGCCAGAGCACGCGTTTTGCACGTGTGTGCGCACGGGTCGCCGCGTCTGGCCCCTGGCCCTTGCTCGCCTGCAGAGCCACGGCCGTCCTCGTCCACACACCAGAACGCTCCAAGCCCTCCCCTAGCGCCCTACAGCGCCGCCGTCAGAGCCCCCTTGGCGGCACGCCGGCGTCGGCAGCGGGCCTCTGCCATGGACGGCGCAGCCCAAGCCACCCGCGCGCGCCAGCTGCTCTCTGGACCAGTCCGAACTCATCCAGAAGCTCGTCCGCAAGCGCTCGTCGCCACCACGTCACCCTGCAGCTACAGAACGGCGGTCGCCGGCGTTCTTATCCATGGCCGCCGCGGGAAACGACCTCGACCGCCTATAAAAGGAGCCCCCGAGCTCGTCCAGGCCCTCAGGCGACCTCAGGCCATCTCCCTAGAGCCCCCACAACCAGCAATCGACGGCGGGAAGCATTCTTCCTCGTCTCCGGCGAGTTCGGCCGCCGCCACGCTCCGGTGCCATTCGTCGCAAGTAGAGCCTTTCCCGTCCCTCCAGTGCCACCACCCTTTTCCCCTCGACCGTGCAGAGCCGCCCAGCCCCTCAGCCTCGACGGAGAACCACCGTAGCACAAGCCCCCAATTGCTCCCGAAACGCCGTCCGCCGCAAAGCTCGCCGCCGGCGACTCCCTGCGTCCCCGCCAGCCCTTCGACCACAGGGAGGACCGCCCTGGACTGGCGGATCCATCCCTGCCCTCGGGGCCTTGTGGGTAGCCGCCGTTCTCCGGCGTCGATCATCGGAGCTCCACCTCCGTTCGGCCAGAAGAGAGAATGGCGCGGCGACTGGTCAAACCTGACCAGTGGGCCCCGTGGTGCCACTGTCAGTGACCCACGCGCCGTCCACGCTGGATTAAGTGAAAGCGTAAACCCAGAAGTACGTCTCCCCCGTCTTGAAAATGTATTTCTATTCTAACCGTTTTCTTTTTCTGTTTTATTTAAAAACAGAACTTTGACTGGCCATAACTTTTTAAATATAAGTCCAAATGACTTGATTTTTTTGTTGTTTCTCAAATTCTGTCTAGTTTATTTTCATGTTTATTTGAAAATTTTCTAGACACCTTTTTTGTGCTGTTTTAAGATTATGTGTTAATTTAAATTTCCTAAAAATAGGATTTTTGAAGAAGGAAAGCAACTTTCAAAAAGTGCACCCCCTTGCATACTCTTGAAGGCAAGCATTCTGAACCCTGGCATAATATTTTGTGTGTTGTTTGATACGGTTACAGCATCACCTTGACATGGAGCATTCGTTATTTTATGTGACGATGCGATCATACGCATGAGTGCATAATGAGATTCTTTGCTGTTAGAATTGGATATGCTTGTGATAATGATCATCTTCGTATGCCTTTCATGCCTACCGGAAGGAAGCCGGGAAAGTCTCTGTCTTGGGTAGACACGAGCTTGCCCCTAGTTCCTCGTCGAGACGAGTGTGTCCGGTATGGCATGATGACGTATGATGAGTGGTGATTCTATCTGTTAATTGAAATATATTTGTTATGCTAATCATACAGGGAATACTTGAACCTCCTGAGTCGGCCGTAGATCGAGTCTTGTTCCAGTAACCCCCATACTTGTTTCGTACTACCACTTGTCCCTGCCGCAGGTAGGGTACGGTTCAGTATGTTGTCAACCCCTTACCAAGCACACACCGTACAGAGAGGCCATGGCGGAAGATACCGGAGGCATCCGGTAGGCATGCCACCTGGTCCGGGGGCATGGGTGTTTCCGGTTGGAGCCGAGGGGGGTGGCTCCCCTAGTTTGCGCGCGTTATAAATTTTGTGATCCCATGCTAAGTCGAGGTTGTAGCCTCCCCACTTAGAGTTTTGCTTAATGGGTGTCGTGGGTGATTCCAGACACCGGTAAGTTAAGCTGGTGTGTGCGGGTTAGGCGTGTTTTCAATTAAAAGACCGTAGACGGAATTAGTCCCGATGGACTAAAGGAATCCGTTACTCGTGGGTAAAGAGTACACCCTCTGCAGAGATTAAACATCTATTCGAATAGCCGTGTCCATGGTTAAGGACTACAGTCTGGGAAGGGTCAAGTGTCGGTCTTAGTGTCGGTCTTCGGAGGAAAAACTGCTAAACCAGAACATTGATTAGGACCTGTGACATATGAGGATTATGATTATTATTATTGTGGACTAACCATTTACATTATTTTAATTATTGAGTATCCCTTGGACGGTTCTACCTCCTGGATAATCACTGCGATTATTCTCTTATAAGCCCTTTATGTGGTGTCGCTCAGACACCCGACTATGGCATACTTGTTATTTAAATTACTTATAAGCCCTTTATGTGGTGTCGCTCAGACGCCCGACTGTGGCATACTTGTTATTTAAATTACTTATAAGCCCTTTATGTGGTCTCGCTCAGACGCCCGACTGTGGCATACTGGTTATTTAAATTCTTTATAAGCCCTTTATGTGGTATCGCTCAGACGCCCGACTGTGGCATGCTTGTTATTTCTATTATTTATAAGCCCTTTATGTGGTGTCGCATAGACGCCCGACTGTGGCATGCTTGTTATTTATTTTATTTATAAGCCCTTTATGTGGTGTCACTCCGACGCCCGACTGAGGCATGATTTATTTGGTTATCCTTTCGAGGCTTCGCTTCAGACACTCGATCGGTGCATTCTATTTCTACTCCCGTATTGCACATTCATATTTTACATGAACAACCTGCATGCATGCATCATGGATTTTTATTTCGTGACTGACGTTGCGATCATAGAATATTTCAGAGCATGATCATCATTTGTTATATTATACCTGTGTTCATAATGTTTGCGAGTACATTCAAAAGTACTCACTGGCTTGTCCCTGGCTATTGTCTTGGCCAGATTTCTTGCATGGAGAGGAGTGTTGCGATGACAGCCCCGGAACCTACGCAATGATGATAGCAGCCTCGCGAAGATAGGAGTTATCCTGGTCAGCTGTTCCTGTGGGAAATGGAGTCCCATAGACGCAGATGAACCACAAACCGCTTCCGCCATCAACCACTAGAAACCAGATTGTTGTACTGAGAGGCCACAATGGTCTTGTACCACATATTTTGTACTTTGCTTGGAATTTCTGTATCAAGTTGGTGCCTCATCAGCTAACAGTAATCCTGGGGCTGGTGAGCACAAGGGCCATTTTCTGGGAAATTAATATCCCGAAATCTGGTCCTGACATTCGGGTACTCCATATGTCCTATTTTCAGCAAAGGTCATGCTGAAATTTTCCATGAATTTTAGCATGACTTTGGTAAAAATAGGACATATGGGGTACTTGCGACTAATGCATGGGCCGGGGTATCTTAGTAGTTAATTAAGTAGGATCAATTGCTCCTTTATTCTTGCTGCATTAAACCAGAGGTGGCAATAGAGCCAAGTGATTAGGCCCAAATGATGAAAGCTTAGGCTTTTAGGGTGCCTTGGCGTCGACAAACCCTAAATGATAAAAGCATAGCTTTTAGGATGCCTCTCGTTGTCGACAAACCCTAAATGATGAGACCATGATCTTGTTCCTTGACAATAACCAACTTTTTGACCAAACTTTTTTCCTATTTAGAGCGAAACATGGCCCACAACGATGAGGCCGGCGGTTCGGGCGGCAAGCAATTCTGGGAGCTGTCCCAGGAGCTGGAGGAAGAACCTCACCGCTATCGGGACGATGCCGCGGAAGACACCGATCCTGACTACACAACCCCTAGTGGGGTCGGGGATGACACCACTGATGGTGCCGCCGAGGATGCCACCACTGATGATGGCGGCACATGCACAGATGGCAGCCAACCGAAGAGGCAACGGAGGGACCAGCGCCCGAACGTGCTCGGCACCGTCAAGGAGGAATTTACTGAAGTGAACTCCGACGGGCATCCAACGGTGCCCAAACAAGTAGTCAAGGGGTACTCGGTTCAGCTCGGGTGCATTCTCCGGAGCACCGTCTCGATCAACACCGAGAACCTAAGGCATAAGGACCGAGGGAATTTGCGCAGCCTCCTCTTCACGAAGCTGCACGAACAATACAAGTTCCCCGCTGAGTTTGCAAACACACGCCTCTCAGGGAATAAAGTGAACAGTGCTGCCCTCACGAGGATGAGCACGGCCCTGTCTACATGGAGAAGCATGGTGAAGACAATGATTGAAAAAGGTTATAGTTATGAGAAGATCAAGGTGAAATATCCTTTGATGAGCGAAGATGACTACAAGGAGTTCAAGATCAAGTGCGAGAGCAGCGCAACCTCCGTATCAAGTCAGTGGGGGAAAGAAATGCGGGAGTTGAACTTAGGGGTCCACCAACTCGGTCCCGGCGGTTACAGAGTGGCGGAGCCTATATTGGACAAGGAGGACGCGGAGCGTGCCGAGCAAGGCCTACCGCCCCGCTTCGAGAAATTACGTGACAAGCAGACCAGGAACTTTGTCAGGGCCCGGTACAAGGAGGACCCGGTAACAAAGGAGCTTACCACGGATCCGAAGACCAGGGCGCTTGAGCTTGTTCTGGTAAGGAATACACCCCCGCGTAATTAGCTCCATATGGTTGCATTCTAATTAATGAAGCCAAATTTCTAAATGGTTCACATTCCTTCCGTAGGAGGCTGAAAGCAGTAGCGCGGGGTCGTCTCAGAGCTCCCCTTTTGACACCCCTTTAAATAGGGTGTTGAACGTAATGAAAAACAAGGATAAGCTCAGTAAGCCGTCGTCAGCTGGTCGTGTGGCCGGCAAAGGCTTGTCCACAAAATGGTCGTCATACTATACCGCTGGTGGGCGAAAGGAGAAAAAGACCAGCTCGGAAAGCCAGTCGCGCGAGGTTCAAGAACTCAAGGCACAAGTGGCGCGGATTCCGGAGATTGTCCAAGAGCAAGTGCAACAACAACTGGGAACGACGCTCACCGCCATAGTGCCTACCTTGATTCAGGGGCTGACGACGTGGATTGCGGGCGGCCAACAGGGGCCTCCCCCCAGTTCCAAGCTTCACGGCCAGCAACTCGCACAACGCGCAGGCGGCGCCATTGGTGTCTCCAGCGGAGGCGGTATTCGTGTCTCCGGCGCCGGCACGGGCATTGGAGCTTAACGCACCCGGGTGTACGCCGGCCGGCACCTCGCCAGCAAGCGGCCCCTCCGTCAATTGCACGCCCGACGTTGGCGGTGCTTGGACATTAGCCGAGCTCGACGGCATCACGGTAACTAAGCCTCTCGGCTGATGACTTCATCTCCTTGCCTTTGACTAGGCATCCCTGACGCCCTACATGTTTTCGCAGGGCGCCGCCGACGTTCCTTGCACTCTCCTGCACTTCGTGGGCGGCGAGTTGGTCGATGTCGCCAAGGGCAGAATCGTTCAACCGGGCAACCGCGTATTCCACGGTAATCCGATGCCACCCAGCTTGTATAGGGTTGAACTGGTTCGGGTGCTGCCAGGCTGCGACGAGTTGTTACCTCCGATTTGACCCGCTGGGGCCGACGAAGATGATGTGATGACCCTCAACGCCTGCGTAAGCTGGCCCCTGCTTTGGCCGAAGAGCCAGATTCGTTTGGGGGCGGGGGACACCACCCCACAGACATGACCGCCAGTCGTGCCAGCGCCAAGCCATGGCAAGAACGCCGCAACGCTACCGGACATGCCGGACATCCCTATGGCACAGGATCCGGACATTCATATGGCACAGGATCCGGACGACGACAACAACGACGGCGGTACATTTTCCAACGTCGATAAGTACTTTGCCGAACATGGGTACGGTGACGAGTTCTGCGGGCCTCCTTCTCAAGAACCCAACCCTGAAAAAGACGACCGCGATCTAGTTGGTACGGCGGAGAAACCCAATTGCAACAGGCGTCGTCTGGCGTTCAGTTCTCAGGAGATGCCTCCAGCTGCCGCCTTCACCGAGCCTCAGGTAGCTGAGGTGCGAAATATTATCAGCCCCAACACGCTCAAGAAGGCGGTCTGTGAGCAGAACTCGATCCCATTACAGCAGATCAGGAAGAAGGGACGGAAACGAAAGACTAACAAGGGCGCCAGTGCGAGCCAGCCGACACCGAGTACGATCCGTGCTCAGGACGGGCCACGTTCACCTAAGGATATCTCGAGGAGGGTGCATGTGGCGGGTAGGGCAATGCTACCGACAAATATGCTCAATGCTGCAACCGGTGCTATGCGGAGTCTGCATGACAGTGTTCTTTCTTTGGAGAAGCGGCGTCTCAGAGAGAATGATGTGGCATACCCGGTTTTCGTGGCCAAGGTGCCAGAGGGCAAGGGCTTTGTGGATAGCGCCGTCGGGTGTACGATGGTCCTGCGGTTTGATGACATCTTTGCTATGCTTACCCTTCATCCGCTGCACTACACCTTCGTTCGGCTGTTTTCGCTGAGTATGCAGATGCGGATCATTAGAGACCAGACCCCGGACATTGTGATAGTCGACCCCTTCTACATGCGTGCCAAGATCTTGGGCAGCGCTGGGGACCGGCAAGTCGCGAGTTCACACCTCGAAGGCGTCATTCTGGCAAACCCAGATAAGGATAACTTCCTCGTGCCTTACTTTCCCAAGTAAGTCATCACCTAACCGCCCCGTAACATATGATTTCTTAGATTTCGACCGTTCTTATTTTTCTAACATTCCGTGTTCTGTGCAGTGACAGACATTGCACACTCATCCTCTTAAGCCTGAAATATTCCATGGCCACGTATTTCGACCAGGACCGTGACTCCAAGATAGACGACACAAATATCAAGAAAGTTCTTGATGATGCTCTCCCCGGCTACGCCGCATCTGGAGGCACCTTTAAGAGGCCAGCTCGTAGGTACGGCAGGCACGTGTTCACCCACAATACGACGTTCCCCTGCGTCAAGCAGCCGCCTGGCAGTTAGAAGGATGCCTACTACGCCCTCCATCACATGCGGGCGATCGTACGGGACCATAATCACCTTCTGCTACCAAATAATCTCAAAGATTGGGCCGCAAGCTTGGCGGCAATCCAGGACGCGGACATCTGACAAGAATTCTTTCGCATTCAATCGGAGTTTGCAGAAATCATCCATCAAGATGTCCTTCGTACCTCGGGGCAGTTCTACCTCAAATTTCAACCGTCCCACAGCGAGATAGACACAACGCTACAAATGCAGGCTGACAACGCCCGCGACTTCATGACCATCATGACAGACGGCGGCTTCATCCACGCTCCAGGCCCATGAGTCGAGTCGAAAGTAGTGAAGCTATGTGTAGTTCTGAAACATTGATTAGCTCATGTTGTAATTAAACTTTAATGAACTTGTATGTCTCTTTGGTTTGGACAGTCGTTCAACTTAGATGTAATCGATGCTATTTATTAGTAGGACCATGAATCGTGCTATTAATGTCTTGCTTTTCTCTTCCGATCCTTTTGTTACATACTTATATATTGCTTATGTATTGTCTGTTGTTTGGCTAGTGCATAGAGATGCCGTCGTATGTCGTGTACAAGGGTAAGGTTCCCGGAGTCTACGACGACTGGGAGGAGTGTCGGAGACAGGTTCACCGTTTCAGTGGTAACAGTTACAAAGGGTACACCACTAGGGCGGAGGCGGAATCTAGATACGCGCGCTATCTAGCGGGAGAGAGGAGGGAGCGTTGGAGGAACCGGATGAAGACCAGTTTCATCGCGATGATGCTCATCGTGATGACCGCAGCTCTCTTTGATGTGATGGTAGTTTAGATGATCGATATCGACTTGTAAGGTGAAGACAAACTCGCTACTCGCAGTCTCGAGACTTGTAATGTTCTATCTTCGTTCGGTCTTTTGAATTCGGAGACTAATATGATGAATTGTATTCGGAGACTAATCTTCTATTGTATTCGATGAATCTGATGTTCCTGTGTGGTGCTGTTTATATTCTGTCCAAAAATATATTTTGTAATCCGTGCAAATATCAGAAAATAAAAAAAATCCCTAATATACATACTAATGGTGCATCACCCCAACGTGCACCATTAGTATGCCAAAGGATACTAATCGCGCATCACCCCAACGTGCGCCATTAGTATGCCAAAGGATACTAATGGCGCATCATAGAAACGTGCGCCATTAGTATGCCAAAGGATACTAATGGCGCATCACCCCAACGTGCGCCATTAGTATGCCAAGGGATACTAATGGCGCATCACCCCGCAGTGCGCCATTAGTATGGCAAAGCACATGGGTAAATATGGCTCCCTGGGAGGCATACTAATGGCGCACCGTGGCCTATACTAATGGCGCACCAGTGGTGCGCCATTAGTAAAAAATACTAGTGGCGTGGTACTAGTGGCGCACCAGTAGTGCGCCATTAGTAGGCAAAACTGGTGCACCACTAGTAGGCCTTTTCCTAGTAGTGGGCGAGACATCTCTTCTGCTTCCGCGGCGCGGCCGGACCAGTCTGCTGCATCGACGGCGCGACGGGTCCTCCGTGCTGCTTCGGCGGCGCGGCGGGACCTCTCTGCTGCTACAGTCGTGCGGCGGGACATGTTGGCTGCTTTCGCGGCGAGGCGGGACATCTCTCATGCTCCCGCTTCCAGGCTCGCCACTCCCTGGTGCCAATCTCACGACCCAGAACTCACGCTGGCCATGGCGAACGCAAGGGAACGATGATGAATGACTTGTTTGTTTTTGACTTTTTGTGGATGAGTAGTTAAGGAGGAATGTCCAGTCATCTTGGAGTAGTAGTATTTATAACCGCGTAGAATACGCTCCTAAGTGGGAAACCATTTAGGTTTTGATCGATGTGAACAGGTTTGCAATTTGGAATGTGACGGGACGCGGCCTCCCTGTTCTTCTAAAAAAATTGTGATGGGACGCATGCTCAAACTTTACTGACGGTTATAAGTGGGGCACTATTCCCATAAGGCGTAATGTGAGCACGTACGCCTTCTCGGTCGCGTACGTGGCGTTTGCACCATAGGGTGCACCGCAATAGGCAATGTCAGCACACGTCTTGTTCCAACAACCATGCTCGCTCGTTATTACCACCGTGCACGCTTCTTTTAATTAGAACGGGTGTGCCCGCCTAGCGCACACACATTGATCTATCTAACTGTTTCAGTTTGTTGTGGCTAATCGCAAATTGTTCATCCATGTGAAGTGTATGCCATCAATCGCAGACACTTTGATCTGGCTAACCCGTTTCGTTTTTGTTGCCTAATCGCAAACAGTTAATCCTGGTCAAGCGTATGCCCTCAATCACACACAACTTGATCTGGCTGACCATTTCTTTTATGTTGCCTAATCACAAACAGTTCATCCGAGTGAACCGTATGCTGTATATCGCACACACCTTCATCCGGCTGCCCATTTCTTTTGTGTTGCCTAATCACAAATAGTTCATCCGAGTGGATCGTATGCTCTATATCACACACGCCTTCATCTGGTTGACCGTTTCTTTTGTTCCTCCTCATCGCAAACAGTTAATTGAACTGAATCGTATGCCCTTCATTGCACACGCAACTAAACCCTGAACCATGTTTGCTGCATCCGTCATCGCAAACATTTTATACATTTCTGCCGGTTTCCATACACCACCGTTTGTGATCATGGCATCGCACATCGTTTCTCGAAGGGTCTCCGATTGTAGTGTCACGTTAGCAGCATCCTGCAGTAGTGTACGGTCAAAACGGGGTCCTGTTGATTAGGAGGGGTGTGGCGTACCCCAAAACAGAGGAAACAGACTTGTGTTGGAGCGCTACGGTCGAATCGGGGGTCCTGTTCATCGGGAGGGTGTGGCGTACCGCAAAACGGGACTCCACAGGATACTGTTCGTCTCCACCATCGACTACCTCCATGGGCTACTGTTCATCCACCGTCGACCTCCTCCAGCCTGCACCTGCGAATGTTCATCCACGGGTCTCCCCTCCTGCCTCCACCACCTACTGTTCATCCACGGGCTCATGTTCATCCAGCCTCCACCGCTCCTCCACCAGCTACTATTCAACCAGCCCTCTCCACGGGGTCCTGTTCAACCACCCCTCCACGGGCTACTGTTCATCGAGCCCTCCACCGGCTACTGTTCAACCAGCCCTCCATGGGGTCATCCTGTTCATCCAGCCCTCCACGGGGTCCTGTTCATCAACCCCCAACCGGCTCGATCAATCAGGGTCCTGTTCATTCAATGGCAACACCACGGGGTCCTGTTCATCCACCCCCCAGTGGGAACTGTTCATCCAATCCCCCCAACAATGCCAACAATGCTCACTATTCATTAAGAGGGAGTAGGTTAAATCGGCTTCAGTTGGCAGCAGTAGCGAAGGAATTGCTCGATCGGGTTCAGTTAACAGCCAGGGATCGATCGATCGCTCGGGTTCAGTAACGCATAGCCTCCAGTGCAATCGCTCAGGTTCAGTAGGCGAACGCCTCACTCAGGTTCAGTTAGAGCCTAACGCCTCGCACCCACGCACGTACATGTATGAGAGAAACGTGCATCGCTCGGCCCCGACCACCCACCGTAACCGGGAACTCCGCGATATTTTCCTCGCCCTAGCTTCTACCACGGTTTTTTCTGTCATGGAAGGCCCAAAGAATGACATGCAGCTGCGTCTCTAGCCCACCAAGGACGAAAAGCACATTTTCTGTCATGATTTTTTGTCATAGAAGTAGGAGCCCACCACATCTATGATGATACCTGGTTTTGTCACAATTGTCGTCATAGAAGTGTCATAAGCATGACAGAAAAAAAATTGTTCCACCCAAAATGTCATGGATGTGTCTTTTTTTGTAGTGGGGAAGGGAGCGCGAGGGAACGCCTCGATGGAGAGCACAGCGGAAGGCGGCCCCGTCAACCACCATCACCAGGGCCAGAAGGACTCGGCAGGGCTAACGGTGCTGCAGCCCGAGAGGAAGCCTGCCGGAGTCCAGCTGGAAGACTGCCGGAGGAGCCCGGCAGCACCATCCGCATGTCTGCATCCAACTCCCCGGCAAATCACACTGCCGGGAAGGAGACGCAAATGTAGATGATGGTGTTGCCGCCTGATGAAGATGGTGCGGGCGACGATCAGCCGGAGTCAGAGTCGTCGCTCCCCCGCCCGCTGCCGTCGTCATCACCGTCATTGTCCTCCTCGTCGCTTTCACTCGAGGAGGAGCTTTCGTCGTTGGTCGAGCTCTCTGGGAAGCACCATAAGCGACCTCCCGAGCACCCGAAGATCTTGACCGAGAGGAGGGCGTTCTCCATTAATTTTAACTAGAGAACATGCCCCTCCGAGAAGCCGTGGGCGCGGGCAAAGGTCTTCCAGCAGCGATGGAGATACATCACATGAGGGGCGGGGAAGTCGACGTCAACCCTCATACCTCCGTTCCCGCAGCCCCTCATGTGCAGCAGTAGAGCGCGTGGCTGCTCGAGCTCCATCTCCCGTGCAAAGGGAGTTGGGAGGCGAAGATGACCACACAAAGGATTGTATAGCCTGATGATGAACTCCCGAGGTTGGTCACCGACATGGCCTTCCATCGGGGGAGGAGCCGCTGGCGGGGGCGCCACCAAGACACCGCCCCGCCCTCCTCCTCCTCGAGCACCACGGCAACCGCGCCCGCATCCCCTTCCTCCTCTCCTTGCGGACGATTCCGCGGCCCCAGGGTCCGGGGGACGAAGGGCGCGCTTTCGAGCAGAAGCCCTCTCGCCACCGCCGGAGCACCGCCGCGCCCTCGCCCTAGCACCATGACAGGGAGAGAAGAATCACAGAGAAGAAGGAGAAGTGTATGCAGAGAAGCACTGCCCTGACTCCTTTTTATAGGGAAACGGGGTAGGGTCTGGCTCCTCATACGGGAAACGGCTGCACCTCTTCTCCAATGCGGCCTCTCTGCACCCACTATGACTCTGAGGGTCGAGGCCGACCCTCTGCTTCAACCATAGATGCCTGCTTTTCAGCCATGGCACTCCTTCCTGTGTCCCCAGCATCCACCACCTACCATGCCCAATGCATGCGGAACACGTGGTAGGTGCATGTGCAACGGGGGGCGAGTGGGATGGCAGTTTCCGCCCCGTGATCATGGGGCGAGGAGAATCCGCGGGCCACGATCCAAGTCCTTCCACGATGTCGCTCACAGCGCGTGGGGAAACCGGAAACTTGCCCGGAATCAAGGCTAATGAAGAAGCAAGGAAGACCTCAAGAGACCAGCCTCCTCAGCAACCCTGCCGGTGCTCTTATTTGGCCCTACCCCGATGATGCTCGGCAGCATGTTCAGGGCAGGCCCGGGGGCTTCTGTCGGTGCAACAAACCCTGGGTCTGTTGCCCAGACTGTGCACAGGCAAGGGAACAAGATTGAAACACCATCCCAAGTCAGAGTGCAAGGAATCAAGAGATTCGAAGGACCAGCATGCAGATCAGAGAGACCAAGATCAAGCCAGAGAAGCAGGATGTCGCCAAGAGAAAGGCCTCCTTTGCCCGGCAGGCGAACCCGGCAATGGTTGAGGCCACCCACAGAAGGTAGCGGCCCTGCCGGGGCTCACGGAGGCAAAAAAACCTCACCAACCACTCAACCACAACCCACGTCGTCAATCAGTGCGGTGTGAAGCCGCAAAGTTACTGAGTGGCAGTCATTCGCCACATGGCCGCCTCTGCTTACAGAAGAAACCCACAGATGACACTCATCCTGCGACGTGTCAAGAGAATAGGCACGGTGCTGGCAAGATAGCCTGCGAGGCCTTGCCGGGCAACCAGTGATGTGACACTAAGCGGTGCATTTAATGCACCCTGTCAGCCTGCAGAGTTAGGTATGATAGCACTGTTTGGTATCATATCAGTGCATAATGACTATTTTGCCATTGTGGTGACCCCTTGATCTAAAAAAGGACGCCCATGGCAACCGTAGAACGGGTTAGGAGGTTGGATAACCCACACCCCCATACGCACGTAGTCGCTCCTGCCCCAAGGCAACCCCTGCCAGGCAAGTGTACTACGCTCACCACCACCTTTTCCACCATCAATCCACCAAAGCAGGAGTAGGGTTTTATGCCTCACAGCAGCCCGAACCAGGGTAAATTAACTATGTGATCTCTGTCGTGCTGCCCCACGCCCCTCTGCTCTTTGTGCATCGCGTCGCCCCCTGCCAAACCAGCAAGGGGCCTCTTTGTCCCATAGGTGGCCGTGGTTTCCCGCGACAATGTTGATTGATCTTATGCAAAATATACAAGACTTCAGGTGAAAACAAAAGTCGTGGCATGGCTCATAAGTCCGATTCAATCAACCATGCAACAAAGTTCTGCTAGACTAAAAGTGTCGATAAACATGCACGAAGGCATGACTGGGTGGACCACTATTATTTTAAGCTACCCTATTACAAGGCTTCAAATTGAGCACAAAAGATTTTGAATCAAGCGTTTTTTGGAGCTGTGCTCCTATAACCTGGCCTCAGAGCCGTCTAGCTTATGATCAGCACACTCAGTTCTCTTCTTCACGCCTTGAAGGTCCCGAATCGTCCTGCACCAGCTCTTCCTCATCGACCATCTGGAGGTCAGCCGATGCCGGTTAAAGCCTTGAATGTGGCTTCATCATTAAGAATAATGGAAGGGTAAAGGTCAGGGGCGAAGATATTCTTATGCCTTGGCGGGATGAGATCTACAACATCATGAGCTGGTGGCTTAATCTTATTGTTGTTGTCATTGTAAGTCGGCGTGTACTTGTTCAAATCCAGCCCTTCGATAAGCTTGCAGGCCACAGGCCGCATCTCTCTAACGCGTTGGTTGATGTCTTTCTCTTAAAAGATTGATTGGTCATCCTTGAACTCTGGGCATCCTGTGGGTATTTCTTCCGGGTCAAGTTCTGATTGCCATAGCTTGCCCCGGCCTAGTGCAAGAATGGCTCCGGCCCGGGCACCTCATAATTTCACCTCTTCAATTTGAGCCGGCTCCGCCGAGAGATGATCCAACACAGTCTAGATATGCGTTGGAGGTTTCTTGCCACCTGACAAAGCTACAAGACTGCACAGTGTTCCATTATACAACTGCTCAGTCAATGAATAAACCGCTTTCAATTTCAGCAGCATGTTCTGACCAAGATTGGTGCTTCTGGGGCTTGTTCAATTATTCACACAAGAGTCGCCAGGCGGGTTAAGAATTATATGTTATGAATTGCCTGGCGGGTTAAAGAAATATCAAAGTAGATGATGAGTTGCATATTGAGCATACCAAAGATGGCGGCTGACATCTAATATATGTGTTACTTCAAGCCGGCTAACTCTTAAGTTACCGGCTTAAGTTTAGCCTCAGCATCTTCGGCTCTTTTTTGCAATGCAGCCTTATCAATTTGCTAGGCACTTCTTGCAGCGTCAAAACCTGCCTTGATTTTCTAAAATTCTTCGAGTGAGGTTTTCAGCCTTGACTAGGCCTTGGAAGTTTCAGCCTGTTGCAGCTCTATATTCTTCTTTAAGTCGGTAATCTGTGACTCTTTTCTGTTCAATTCCTCCTGAAGTAAGAGATAGCAACAGTGCTTACCATACAATGAACGGTTTCAATATCATACAATTATTTAAGCCCCAAGCACATTGCAAGCAATATACTTGGCACTTGGGGGCTAATGTAGGTCAATTTCAATCTCTCTTATGACCCGGCTCATCTTGATTAAGCTGGCACTTAGGGGCTACATATTTGGTTTTCTTAAGTGACTATAAGTCCCTGCTCATCTGTTAAGTTAAGCTGGCCCTTGGGGGCTACATATTTGGTTTTCTTAAGTGACTACAAGTCCTGGCTCATCTTGTTAAGTTAAGCCAGCCCTTGGGGGTTACACCTTGCAAATTTTTACAAGTCTCAAGCATACTCAACAATATAATTCCCACACTTCAGAATTGGGGGCTAATATGGTTATATGTATATATGTGCAAGGCTAAAATAGGAGTTGTATGGTCTCATACCTCATATTTCTTCTTCATAAGTTCAACTAACCCGGCTTCCATATCCCTGCTCATGTGAAGACAGCTCAGGTAGCCTGCGTACACATCGCCTGCGCTAAAGGAGGAATAGCTCTCCAAATCCCGTTTGGCCTTGCCTTTTTCCAAGGAAGGTGATTCCTCTTTAGCACTATGTTTAGCTAGCCCGATTGAGGCTCCTGGCACTGTGTAAGCCGTCCTAGTGATAGTAATGTCATCAGAATCTTTCTCAGGAGGGATCTCTTCAGTTGGCTTCAGAGGAACCGGTGACTTGGGACATGGCAGGTCTTAATGGGTAGCCGGGTTGATCTCAGTATTCATTGGCTCAAGAATGGTAGCATCAATTTGCGGTGGTGGATTATTGGCAAGGTCTTCAGGATTTTGAATTAAAACCTCATGGGCTTCTAGCACCTGCCTCTCTGGCTCAGTAGCTTGGGGGTCTTTTGATAAGCCTCCCACCTTTTGCTTCTTGCCCACCTTTGCTATGCCTCTGTAATAAGAAAATAAGAGTCCATGAGTATATCACTACAAATCACTTATGAGCAAATGAAAATACTTACCCATGGGCAACCTTGAAGACAGACATCTGAGTTCCGGTAGTGTCGCCGGATGATGGAGGTGTGCCCGGATACTTTGAGTCAGAGGGATTAAGAGGGTGACGGATGACACCGGCCTTTGGAAGAGAGG
Organism: Triticum aestivum; assembly: GCF_018294505.1. Classification (NCBI taxonomy): domain Eukaryota; kingdom Viridiplantae; phylum Streptophyta; class Magnoliopsida; order Poales; family Poaceae; genus Triticum; species Triticum aestivum. The sequence continues at coordinate 411,831,104 of NC_057805.1, read as the reverse complement.
GAGTCAGACTAGAAAGCACCTCATTTCGATGCTTGCGAGGGGCAGGCGTACGTGTTGGGTAAGCCGGAGACGAGATATTGAGAGCCACCACTCCGGGTTGGCTATTTTTCGTGTTACTGCTTCTTTGAAATAAAGTTGGGATCCAAGTGAGCAAGAGGATGAGAAAATTTCACTTTCCGGATGACCCGCTGAGTTTTCTTTCTTGGTAAGGGTTCTGAACCAGATGAAACGGGAATTACCTCAGTATCATCTGCCCGGCTTGTAGCAGCCTCTTCTTGTGAGGAAAGGGTGTCAAGTAGTTCAATAAAGAGTTGACCAAGCGAGTCAAATTTTACCTCTGATGGATTCTCAACATCTGCAGACTCGCCCATAGCGGCCGGCTCAGTAATAGTGACCGTCTTATTCTTCTTTACTTTCTTATCTGCCCGAGTCTTGGCCACGGAAGTTTTTGGCTTCTTGGTCCAAAAGGAAGGGTCGGCATGTATAAGTGCAGAAAAGATTAAGTAATCAAGACATAACATGGACTAAAACATATTGAGCAGGATGAAGACAAACACTTACACAGGTGGAGCTGGGTTTTGCTTAAAAAATGGTGGTAAACCAACTTTCTTGTAGTTTTCTTGAGATTCGCCAAGCATAGTCCTCACAGTTTTAAAGACTTAGTCAGCTATAAAATTGTCTTCAGTGTACCGTTGAGGATCGTTTGGCACACCAGAATACTCGCACATTACGCCAGGACAGCGGCTTAAAGGGAGTATCTTCCAAGGGACCCAACACCGGGTCAAATCAAATCCAATTAACTCATGAGCCAATAAGGCTTTACACTTGGAGAGAAATGGGGAGGCCTTTGCATGTTCTTCTGGGACAATTTTACTTGGTGGGTCAAAATCCACTGGAAGGCGTTCAGCTCTAAACCCAAGCAAAGCGTTCTCAGTTGCTGGGGAAGTGTTTTTGCAACAAAACCATGTGGTCACCCATCCTTTGGGGTGGCTTGGCAATATTATGGAAGGAAAGCTGTTATCTCTCCGTCTCTGAATACAGACTCCACCTAATTCTAGGCTTGGGCCATTCTGACATTCAGTCTGGCGGTTTATATAAAAGAACTCTTTAAAGAGGGGAACAGTAGCCGCTGTTTGCAGGGAAACCTCACAAAAGATTTGGAAGTGGCAAATATTGGATACAGAGTTTGGGCCAATGTCTTGAGGGTGAAAGTTGAAGTAGTGGAGCAGGTCCCGAAAAAATTTAGACTCGGGCGGAGTAAAAACCCTGAGTATGTGATCAGTGAAGACTACAATTTCGACTTCAGCGGGGGTAGGGTTTGTCTCTCCGTTGCTAACTCGCCATCCAATTTCCTACTGAGTTGCCAATAGGCCCTAGCCTACGAAATCATTGAGATTTTCCTTGGTAACCAGAGAGCTCTCCCAATTGCAAATAGTCATATTGAGTGGTCTAAAGGTATGAAAGTAAAACTACAAATAAGGCAGGATTTTAAGCTGCAGAAAATAATTGCTGGTAAAAAAGCTATTTCCAAGGAATAAACAGTATGGCGGGTTAATATTATCATGCTAAACCGCTTGCATGATTCTGATGATATTTCAGCAATAGCAAACTAGTCATTGTTATAAGGACATTATAAGGAATCATGGAGATATTATAACTCGCCCTATAAAGCAGGGTAAGGTGAGTTTCTGATTAATTCAGCTACAGCAGATTATGTGATGACAGTCTAAGCTGGCAACTGATACGTCTCCAATGTATCTATAATTTTTTATTGTTCCATGCTATTATATTATCTGTTTTGGATGTTTAATGGGATTTAATATGCTCTTTTATATTATTTTTGGGACTAACCTATTAACCGAAGGCCCAGTGCCAGTTTCTGTTTTTTGCCTATTTCAGTGTTTTGCAGAAAAGGAATACCAAACGGAATCCAAATGGAATGAAACCTTCGCGAGGATCTTTCTTGGAACAAACGCAATCCAGAAGACTTGGAGTTGAAGTCTGGAACTCCGCGTGGCGGCCACGAGGCAGGAGGGCGCGCCCGGGGGGGTAGGCGTGCCCCCACCCTCGTGGGCCCCACGGAGCTCCACCGACATACTTCTTTCGCCTATATATACTCTTATACCCTAAAAACATCAGGGGAGCCACGAAACCACTTTTCCACCGCCGGAACCTTCTGTACCCGTGAGATCCCATCTTGGGGCCTTTTCCGGCGATCTACCGGAGGGGGAATCGATCACGGAGGGCTTCTACATCAACACCATAGCCTCTCCGATGAAGCGTGAGTAGTTTACCACAGACCTTCGGGTCCATAGTTATTAGCTAGATGGCTTCTTCTATCTCTTTGATTCTCAATACAAAGTTCTCCTTGATGTTCTTGGAGATCTATTCGGTGTAATACTTTTTGCGGTGTGTATGCCGAGATCCAATGAATTGTGGATTTATGATCAAGATTATCTATGAATAATATTTGGTTCTTCTCTGAATTCTTATATGCATGATTTGATATCTTTGCAAGTCTGTTCGAATTATCGGTTTAGTTCGGCCTACTAAATTGATTTTTCTTGCAATGGGAGAAGTGCTTAGCTTTGGGTTCAATCTTGCGGTGTCCTTTCCCAGTGACAGTAGGGGCAGCAAGGCACGTATTGTATTGTTGCCACCGAGGATAAAAAGACGGGGTTTATATCATATTGCTTGAGTTTAACCCTCTACATCATGTCATCTTGCTTAGTGCGTTACTCTGTCTTATGAACTTAATACTCTAGATGCATGCTGGATAGCGGTCGATGTGTGGAGTAATAGTAGTAGATGCAGAATCGTTTCGCTCTACTTGACATGGACGTGATGCCTATATTCATGATCATTGCCTAGATATTCTCATCACTATGCGCTTTTCTATCAATTGCTCGGAAGTAATTTTTTCACCCACCGTACTACATGCTATCATGAGAGAAGCCACTAGTGAAACCTATGGCCCACGGGTCTATTTTACATCATATAAGTTTCCGATCTATAATTCTAGTTTCCTATTTATTTATTTTTGCAATCTTTACTTTCCAATCTATACGACAAAAATACCGAAAGTATTTACTTTACTATCTTTATTAGATCTCACTTTTGCGAGTGACCGTGAAGGGATTGACAACCCCTTTATCGGGTTGGTTGCAAGGTTCTTGATTGTTTGTGCAGGTACTAGGTGACTTGCGTGTAATCTCGACTGGATTGATACCTTGGTTCTCAAAAACTGAGGGAAATACTTACGCTACTTTGCTGCATCACCCTTTCCTCTTCAAGGGAAAACCAACGCATGCTCGAGAGGTAGCAAGAAGTATTTTTGTCGCCGTTGCCGGGGAGATCTACGCTCAAGTCAGGACATACCAAGTACCCATCATAAACTCTTCTCCCTCGCACTACATTGTTTGCCATTCGCCTCTCGTGTCCTCTCCCCCACTTCTAAAACGATTGCCGAAAACCTTTGCCTTTTCTTCGCCCTTCTTCCGTTCGATCTTGTGTTACCATGTGCCTTCTTTTTGCTTGCATCTTCGCTTGTTAAAATTTTATGGATTTGCATCCCCTTGCTAATCTTTTTAAGAGATCCAATTATGATGAACCAATTTCTAGTGATTTGAGTGCACTAGATTATCTTTATGAGGTTTTGCTTGAAATTCGTGAATCTGAAAATTGTGATGAAGAAATTTATGAAGAGATTCATGATAGCTCCTTGAATAAAAATCATGATTGCAATGATTTTACTATAAATTCTATTGATGTCAATTTTGCTAATAATATGCAAAACCTAAAGCTTGGGGATGCTAGTTTTTCTATGTCTACTACTTGTTGCAATGATCATGATTGGGGTGATTCTTCTTATGATCTTGAAAATTTATATAAGCCCCATGATCAATATGAGATTGATAATAGTGTTTGCAATAATATTTAAAGTGGGTTTGTAAGAGTGTCAACTTTAGATCCCACATATTTGGAGAATGTTCAATGTTATGGTATTTTTGATTAAAGTGGGTTTGGAGAGGTCATGACTTTAGTTAATGATAATCCCACTATTTTGGAAGAGTGTCAACTTCGCATGCATGTGGATCATGTTGAGAATATGTTATGTGATAGCTATTTTGTTGAATTTTCCTATGATCCTACATGTAATTATTATGAGAGAGGGAAATATGATTGTAGAAATTCTCATGTTACTAAATTACCTCTCGTTATGTTGAGATTGCTATTGTTTCTTTCTGCTTTCTTGCATATGCTAGTTTTTGCTTGCTATGATAATTTGTTTTTCTATAAGATGCCTATGCATAGGAAGTATGTTAGACATAGATGTGTTTGTCACATGTTTCATGATGCTCTCTTTGTGCTTCAATTCTTGTCTTTTAGGTAAGCATCATTGAAATTATCAATGCCTAGCTAGGGGCGTTAAAAGATAGCGCTTGTTGGGAGGCAATTTTGGTTCTTTGCTATTTGCTCCTGTTTAGTAATAAATAATTTATCTAGCTTCTGTTTAGATGTGGTTTCATGTTTTAATTAGTGTTTGTGACAAGTAGAACCTTTGGGAAGACTTCGGTGAAGTCTTTGCGATCTTGCGGTAAAAACAGAAACTTTTGCGCTCACGAGATTAGCTGCCATTTTTTACTGGAGAGTGATTTTAGGTTGATTCTTTTTGCAGATGACTAATAGACAAAGTCCTCACGCCCTTCAATTTATTTCATTATTTTTGGAGTTACAGAAGTATTCGAACATATCTGATTGCTACAGACTGATCTGTTTTGACAGATTCTGTTTTTCGTGTGTTGTTTGCTTATTTTGATGAATCTATGGGTAGTATCGGGGGGTATGAACCATAGAGAAGTTGGAATAAAGTAGGTTTAACACCAATATAAACAAATGATAAGTTCATTACAGTACCTTAAAGTGGTGGTTTATTTTCTTATACTAACGTAGCTCATGAGATTTTCTGTTGAAGTTTTGTGTTGTGAAGTTTTCAAGTTTTGGGTAAAGATTTGATGGATTTTGGAATAAGGAGTGGCAAGAGCCTAATATTGGGGGTTCCCAAGGCACCCCAAGGTAAAATTCAAGGACAACCAAAAGCCTAAGCTTTGGGATGCCTCGGAAGGCATCCCCTCTTTCGTCTTCGTTTATCGGTAAGTTTACTTGAGGCTATATTTTTATTCACCACATGATATGTATTTTGCTTGGAGCGTCTTATTGATTTGAGTCTTTGCTTTTTAGTTTACCACAATCATCCTTCCTGTACACACATTTTGGAGAGACACGCACGAATTGTAATTTATTAGAATACTCTATGTGCTTCACTTATATCTTCGTAGAGCACGGTGGTGGTTTTATTTTATAGAAATTATTGATCTCTCATGCTTCAATTATATTATTTTGAGAGTCTTTTAGAACAGCATGGTAATTTTCTTTGGCTATGAAATTAGTCCTAATATGATGAGGATCCAAGATGGGTATAATAAAAACTATCATATAAAGTGCATTGAATACTATGAGAAGTTTGATTCATTATCATTGTTTTGAGATATGAAGATGGTGATATTAGAGTCATGGTAGTTGAGTAGTTGTGAATTTGAGAGATACTTGTGTTAAAGTTTGTGATTCCCGTAGCATGCACGTATGGTGAACTGTTATGTGATGAAGTCGGAGCATGATTTATTTATTGATTGTCTTCCTTATGAGTGGCAGTCGGGGATGAGCGATGGTCTTTTCCTACCAATCTATCCCCCTAGGAGCATGCGCGTTGTACTTCATTTCGATAACTAATAGATTTCTACAATAAGTATGTGAGTTCTTTATGACTAATGTTGAGTCCATGGATTATACGCGCTCTCACCCTTCCATCATTGCTAGCCTCTCTAATACCGCGCCACTTTTGCCGGTATCATACACCCACCATATACCTTCCTCAAAACAGCCACCATACCTACATATTATGGCATTTCGATAGCCATTCCGAGATATATTGCCATGCAACTTTCCACCGTTCCGTTTATTATGACACGCTCCATCATTGTCATACTGCTTTGCATGATCATGTAGTTGACATCGTATTTGTGGAAAAGCCACCATTCATGATTTTCATACATGTCACTCTTGATTCATTGCACATCCTGGTACACCTCCGGAGGCAGTCACATAGGGTCATATTTTGTTCTAAGCAATTGAGTTTTAATTCTTGAGTTGTAAGTAAATAAAAGTGTGATGATCTTTATTAGAGCATTGTCCCAGTGAGGAAAGGATGATGGAGACTATGATTCCCACACAAGTCGGGATGAGACTGGACGAAAAAAAGGAGGCCATAAAAAAAAGAGAAAGGCCCAAACAAAATAAAAATAAAAAAAGTGAAAGAGAGAAGGGACAATGCTACTATCCTTTTACCACACTTGTGCTTCAAAGTAGCACTATGATCTTCATGATAGAGAGTCTCCTATGTTATCACTTTCATATACTAGTGGGAAATTTTTCATTATAGAACTTGGCCTGTATATTCCAATGATGGGCTTCCTCAAATTGCCCTAGGTCTTCGTGAGCAAGAAAGTTGGATGCACACCCACTTGGTTTCTTTTGTTCAGCTTTCATTCGCTTATAGCTCTAGTGCATCCGTTGCATGGCAATCCCTACTCACTCACATTGATATCTATTGATGGGCATCTCCATAGCCCATTGATATGCCTAGTTGACACTACTGCAGGATGCTGCTAACGCGACACTACTATCAGAGACCCTTTGAGAAACTGTGTGCGATGCAATAATCACAAAAGCTGCTGTATGAAAACCGTCAGAAATGATGCAAAACGTTTGCGATGGAGGATGCATCAAACACGGTTTATATTTTAGTTGCGTGTGCTATGCAGGGCATACGGTTCAGCTCAATTAACAATTTGTGATGATGAGGAACAAAAGAAATGGGCAGCCAGATGAAGGTGTGTGCGATTTACAACATACGGTTCACTCGGATGAACTGTTTGTGGTTAGGCAACACAAAAGAAACGGTCAGCAAGATTCAAGGTGTGTGCGATATAAGGCATGCGGTTCACTCGGATGAACTATGTGTGTTGAGACATGAGAACAGAAATAGTTCAAATGAACAAGATGTGTCTCATACTTGGCGAACAGGTCTGTAATCAGAAATGTGTGCGATGATTACTGCTAACAAGCCGTGTGTGTTGTGAGCAAATGGTTACTGGTATACAATTGTGAGTGATTGATGAAAACATCACCGACGGGTTCCATTGTTTAGGCCATGTGCGATGTGATTTTCTTTGTCCGCACACCGTCTACGCTCTGTCTACAGAGCATCAACATATGTACTGAAAAAGACAGCATTGCATAACCAAATTAAGCATACAACTACACAAGTGACTACACACATAACATTTGCACACACCAAAGTAAGCAATTACATGCATACTAAAGTAGGAGAAATGAGGATCTAATCATCTACTTATTGTTGCGACGACGCTTGCCATTGCTCTGCTTCCGGCTAGATCCCTGGCCGTTTTGGGGAAGGAGGGACTTCCTCATGTCAACGATCCACCGGTACATGACGTAGCTCGTGTACGCCTCCCTGGCCGCGTACACGACGTGAGCTTTGTCGAGTTTCTCCATCCAGGACGAGTGCCAGGCATGCTTGTCCTTGTTGCATGAATGCTTCATGTCTTTGTAGTATGGGTTGATAATGGCCTCGGCGAGGTGAACCAGTGAGTCCTTCTCATGCTCCTTGCTGCCCCAGATCTTGTATTGGCCCTGGAGGTCGACAAGATTCTGGCAGGCGATGCCCAAACTCTCGAGCGCCTTTACATCATTGGTGATGTCCACCGTAGCGAACATGTAGTGAGTGCTGTTGACAAACCTGGCGAACCGCTCGCGAGGCCTTGTGGCCAGGTAGTAGTGGTAGACAAGGATATGGTGGTGCACGCACATCTAGGCGACGGCGACCTTGGGACGAGACCCGGCACGAGCGCGGGGGTACTCATGGTCGAACCCGGCCACCTTGTACTTCTCCTCGGCAAGCAACAGCTCCATGATGTGGATGGAGTGCTCCGCCCACTACTAGAAAAAGGTCTGTTAGTGGCGCACCAATTTTTGCCATTAATGGCGCACTATAGGTGTGCCACTATTATCACACCATTAGTAACAAATAGTAATGGAGAAGTGCGCCATTACTAACAATTTTTTTCAAAAAACAATTCAGAAAAAAATTCAATTTTTTTTTCGTTTTTTTCTTGATCTCGGGTCACTATGGCTTAATATCGGGTTAATATGCTTAATCTCAAGTCAAATCGCACTCCGTGGTCAAACTTCCCGGAAGGTCACCCATCCTCACACACTCTAGCACGAGCACGCTTAACTTCTCAGTTCTATCCAACCCGAGCACCAGCTCACTTAACAGCCACTTGTTGATATATCTATCATATCAATCCTATTAAACCTTGTTGATGTCTATGACTTTGTTCATGTTCATGAGTGTGATGAAATTTTGAAAAAATATTTCAAACTTCTCGGTCATATTATGTATCATATTTTGAACATTTTTCCAAAAAAAATCGAAACCAATGCTAAACCACCGAGAGGTCCATGAACCTTCTCTGGGTATCCACCACGGCACGCACGGTGAACTGCTGCTCGTCGTCGGCAGCCGCTCAGAGCGCCATTGGAGCCCCGCAGGATACTCTCTAAGAATTTCTCGTGGTGGGTGTGCTTCTTGCAATGGTGGGGCACTCAGTGACCTTGCGCACTACGTCGAGTTCCTGTGGGAAGAGGAGTAGCGCCTCGTCGAGCACGCAAAGAGCCTTACCGCAGCCGTGGCCGCAGCACACGCCGACGCAGAGGCGAGGAATCGGGAGATTTACGAGCAGTCCGGCCGCTTCGAGAGGGATCGTCTGGAGCGATAGTGGGCGTTCGAGCTGGCGAGCGTCGCTGAACGTGCAGCAGCGGCAGGCACCATATTGCATTTGTCCAGCTCGTCAGTAGGCTCCTCCTCCTCCTCTGCCTTTAATTGAGTGCGCTCGGCAGAGGAGAGGCTGTCGGAAGTAGCATAAAGCCCCTCCGTGGTAGTAGTAGTATTTAGGGGCTATTTTGTTCAGTTCATCTGACTATAGATGTGTGGTCGAACTGTACAACGTCCTTAAAATTAGCTAGTATATATAGTTGAACTAGCTATTTCAGTACGTGGTTGGCAATAATTGGGGAGAAGTTTGGTCGGTTCAGCTATCGAGTTGAACTGTTTGTATAAATTAAGAACAACTGCTTAATGTATGAATGAAATCTATGCTTAATTACTGAATTTTAGTTGCAAAAATTACATAGTGCTAATGATTTCTAGCTGCATATTTTGACAAATCACAGTGTTACAAGGATTGACAAATGGCAACGTTACTAGATCAACAAATGTAAATCTTTCCAGTTTGACAAATGGCAACATACCCAATATGATAGATGCAAATTTTACCAAATTGTTTGTACGTCGTTGCACACGGGTCATCCAGAACAACGGTTTGCGTTGAAGGGATGCACAAATCCTGCACTGCTCTCACTTTGCATTCGGGTGTTCTATCTAAATCGTTTGCGATCAAGAGCTGCAGAAATCCTGCTCGGCACATTTTCTCTTTACTTCCTGGGGGAGCTGTCGGTTTGCATACGGGTGTTCTAACTAAAACGTTTGCGATGAATGTTTTATATTTAAAAAGCAAACTAAACTGCGGCTTGGGCGCCATTTATGGAGAGGAAGCGAGCAAGGTGGGCGACCATGGAAATCAAAGGGCGCGCTTCCCAGTGAGCCTGCGCAGCATACAGCTCGCACACTTCCTGATGCGCCTACGCACTCGAGGACAGTTTGCACTGAGGGAGTCCTGGATTATGGGGTCCTCGGACTACCGGACTATATACTTTGGCCGGACTGTTGGACTATGAAGATACAAGATTGAAGACTTTGTCTCATGTCCGGATGGGACTCTCCTTTGCGTGGAAGGTAAGCTTGGCAATTCGGATATGTAGATCTCCTCCCTTGTAACCCACTCTGTGTAACCCTAGCCCCCTCCGGTGTCTATACAAACCGGAGGGTTTAGTCCGTAGGACAACAACAATCATAACCGTAGGCTAGCTTAGGGTTTAGCCTCTACGATCTCGTGGTAGATCAACTCTTGTAATACTCATATCATCAAGATCAATCAAGCAGGAAGTAGGGTATTACCTCCGTCGAGAGGGCCCGAACCTGGGTAAACATTGTGTCCCCTGCCTCCTGTTACCATCCGCCTTAGACGTACAGTTCGGGACTCCTTACCCGAGATCCGCCGTTTTTGACACCGACATTGGTGCATTCAATTAGAGTTCCACCGTGCCGTCACCATAAGGCTTGATGGCTCCTTCGATCATCGAGAACGATGCGATCCAGGGTGAGGTTTTTCTCCCCGGACAAATCTTCGTATTCGGTGGCTTCGTACTGCGGGCCAACTTGCTTGGCCATCTAGAGCAGATCGAGAGCTACACCCCGGGCCGTCAGGTCAGGTTTGGAAACTTAAACTATACTGCCGACATCCGCGGAGACTTGATCTTTGATGGATCCGAGCCTATGTCAGGTGCGCCGCACAGTCACGACGAGCATGACTTGGCTCTGTCGTCGGACGGTGTTCAGGAGATCACACCTATGGCTACTCCGGCCCTCAATCCGAAGCAGATTGCGCCCTCCGAGGACAGGTAGATGGACCCCGCCACGAAGGGTGCACACTCAGCGGCGATAGAGCCGAATACTGACTTCACCTCTTATGAGACCCGTGTTGCCGGACACTTGGATTCATCCCCGGCCACGGGCTCCGAACCTCCTGCGTCCGTGCCTATTGAATCTGATTGGGCACCGATCATGCAGTTTTCCTCCGCGGATATCTTTCAGCACTCACCACTGGGCGACGTGCTAAACTCATTAAGGTCTCTCTCCTTGTCAGGAGACCCTTGGCCGAACTATGTCCGGCTTGAGTGGGATGTGGACGACGAAGAAATTCGCTCCCCACCCACCACCCACTTAATAGCCACTGTCGACGAGTTAACCGACGTGCTTGATTTCGACTCTGAAGACATCGACGGTATGGACGACGATGCAGGAGAAGAACAGGAACCACCACCCACAGGGCGCTGGACTGCAACCTCATCATATGACATATACATGGTGGATACACCCAAAGAAAACAATGACGAGGAACGGAAGGATGCAGAGAAGCAACCAAAGCGACGACATAATCGCCGCTCCAAATCCCGCCTCGGCAAAAACATCGATAACAGCGCAAGAAAGAATAATACCCCGGTCGACTCCAGAGGAAACAGCGACCACATGGACCCAGCGACAGAGCAGGATGAGCCAACGGACCGTGAACATAGTACGGAGCAGCTGTCCGACAACGGTGACGCCGAGGGTAAAGCTAATCAACCTGTCCCCGGAGAGGAGAACAATCCAGACGATGATGCACACATCGTCCCGGAAAGGCACTTGCAGCAAGAGAACCTCCATAGAAGGCTCCTTGCCACCGCGAGGATTCTAAAGAAGCAGAAGCAAAGGCTCAAGGCCGTGCAAAATACACTCAACAGTAGATGGAACAAAGTGCTCGACACTGCAGAAAAGTACGATGGCAGTCACCACACATAACGCTATCCAAAGCGCAAGCTGCTGCCTGAATTCGATGACGAGGCTTTAGAGCCTATACAGCCGAAAAATAAAACGGCCGATCAGCCGGATCGACCACCCCGTGGCCGCGATAGGGCGGCTAACTTTGTCAGTACGACCAGGTCCATCTACGGATCTAGGAAGCGCGCTCCGGCACAGAATCAAAACCGAACAGTACAACCGTCAGAGCGCCATGACACATCCAAGTACAGGGGTGCCGCGCACCCCCTATGCTTCACCGATGAGGTGCTGGATCACGAATTTCCAGAGGGATTCAAACCCATTAACATAGAGGCATACGACGGAATGACAGACCCTAGGGTCTGGATTGAGGACTTTATCCCTCACATCCATATGGCTCGTGGAGATGATCTCCATGCCGTCAAATACATGCCCCTCAAGTTGAAAGGACCAGCTCGGCACTGGCTGAAGAGCCTCCCCGAAAACTCAATTTGAAGTTGGGAAGGGCTTGAGGATGTTTTTAGGGCAAATTTTCAAGGGACCTATGTCCGGCCTCCGGATGCAGATGATTTAAGTCATATAATTCAACAACCCGGAGGTTCAGCCCGAAAGCTTTGGAACAGATTCCTCACTAAGAAGAATCAAATTGTCGACTGCCCGGACGCCGAAGCCTTAGCGGCTTTCAAACACAGTGTCTGGGACGAATGGCTCGCCAGACACCTCAGCCAGGAAAAAGCGAGGACAATGGCAGCCTTAACAAGCCTTATGACCCGCTTTTGCGCGGGCGAAGATAGTTGGCTGGCCCGTAGCGGCACCAGCGACCCAGGCACATCCGAAGTCAGGGATGGTAATGGGAAACCGTGACGCCATAAAAGCAAGCGTCGAAGCAATGAAGACAGCCCAGACAACAAGGCGGTAAACCCCGGATTCAGGGGCTCTCAACTCGGTCAACGGAAAAAGCAATTTAAAGGCAGCAGAGATGGACCGTCCAGCCTAAACAAGATTCTAGACAGATTATGTCAGATTCATGGCACCTCCGACAAACCTGCAAATCACACCAACAGAGAATGCTGAGTCTTCAAGCAAGCCGGCAAGCTAAACGCCGAGCACAAGGGGTGGGAGACACCAAGTGAAGACGAGGATGAGCCTTGCCGACAAAACGCTGGGGGATAGAAAAAATTCCCACCAGAGGTCAAAACAGTGAACATGAGTCACGTAACGAAGAGGAGGAGAAAACACGCACTCCGAGACGTATGCATCGTGGAGCCCGTCACCCCCAAGTTCAACCCTTGGTCGGCCAGCCCGATCACATTCGATTGCAAGGATCACCAAACTAGTATCCGTCACGGAGGATCTGCTGCCTTGGTGCTAGACCAAATAATTAATGGATTTCATCTCACCCAAGTCCTTATGGACGGCGGCTTTCAATCTGATATATCAGGACACAGTCCGCAAAATGGGGATAGACCCGACAAGAATTAACCAAAGCAATACTACCTTTAAAGGAGTAATACCAGGCCCAGAGGCCCGCTACACGGGTTCTCTAGTACTAGAGGTTGTATTCGGTTCTCCCGACAACTTCTGAAGTGAAAAGTTAACCTTCGACATCGCTCCATTCCGAAGCGGCTATCAAGCACTACTCGGAAGAACGACCTTCGCTCGTTTTAACGCAATGCCCCATTACGCTTATCTTAAGCTCAAGCTGCCTGGTCCACGTGGCACCATCATAGTTAGCGGAAACACAGAGTGCTCCTTGCATACGGAAGAATGTGTGGCGGCTTTAGCAACCGAACACTGACTGGCCTCTCCAACTAGAATAAAGGATCGGTCGTCAAGACCGCGGACACGGCTAGACGAGTCCGGCGCAACACTGGCTATAACAGCTCAGATAAACCTGAGATTGGGTTGATGGATATACCCCCATAGGTGGTGCAAGGGGCTTCCCGCATGTAAAAAGAACTACAGTTCGGGTTGACCTCATTTAGATTGAATTTTAATGGTTTATTAAGAATAACCAATTTTCGGACGAATACTTTCACCTGAGTTTTGCTCTTTTACAGACGATAATCGTGCTACACCCGTCCAGGATACGGCATAATGGAGACACAGGCGCAGACGTGCAGCAGGGCCCCGCTCAAAGGTTTGTTTTTAGATTAAGACCCTGTGTAAACCTTTCTTACTGTCTCTTGTTGCTTCACACCCTCCGGATACTCAACACAACCGAGAGGGATGTTGGCGTTATTGGCATTTCGCCACGTCAGACTAATGCACGTACCTGGAAATTCAGGGTTCATTATCAAGGGCGTTACTCAGCCCGGTATATGTTGTAAAGACAGAATACCTTAGGGAGTGTTCGGCGTCGCGAGTTTGGCCTTATATGCATCAGCTCCGAATCATGTCTTTGGTCAATAGTTGGGTTTGCCCGGCTCCCGTGTTTTGCTACCTTACGTTCTGCTCTATCGGCTAAGGTGGCACCAGGAGAACTACTGTGATTGTGCCCTGGTTCATCTGGACGAGCACCACAGTAGAGAAAGCCGAAAACTGACTGTCATGATAAAGCACGAGACTGGTCAACCACTCGATGACTCATCGGAATCTTCACGATTCCTCCGCATTAACGAAGGACCGGTTTCCCGGTCATGTATGTACGCGCACCGTATTCGGATAGACGTGGAAGTACCAGGGGCTATATAGTAGCCCCAACGTCAAACTCCGATGGCTAAGTGAAAGTGTTAAAGCAATATAGTCCGATTGCCTTGTTCGCCGCGCTATCACCTCCTTAATGGACCAAGACGTTGGATCAAGTGTGAATACGCGTTTTTCCGAACACCCCCGCACTATATGCGTGGGGGCTGAAGCCGACGACTGCAAACTTTCAGGTTATGTACATACATAAACGGCCGCACAGGAGGCATCATAATACTTCTAGGCAAAAGTATAAACACAGCCTTTATAATCAAAATAGCATTGTTTTTACAATTGGGATACATGTCACTAGAACATGATACTCTTCGAGCACTGACCCTCTATTAAACGAGTGCCTTCTAGGACTTCTTCAAAATAGTGCTCGGCCGATGCCTGGCCTACGACCGAACTCTGGGTTGCAATAGCAGTGGCCTCCATATCTGCCCAGTATGTCTTAACACGGGCAAGGGCCATCCGCGCACCCTCTATGCACGCCGACCTCTTTACAGCGTTGATATGCGGCACAACACCAAGGAATCGTTGCACTAAACCAAAATAACTATTCGGCCTTGGTCCTTCCGGCCAAAGATGATCCATGACAGACCTCATGGCAAGCCCGGACAACCTATGAAGCTCAGCCCACTCGGCCATTTGCTCATTTAACAGCAGCGGACGCGTTGGAGCACTGAACTGCGACCAGAACAACTTTTCCACTTCATGATCTTTTTGATCTTTGAAAAACTCAGTCGCATCAGCAGCACTCGTTGCCAAGTCCAAGTACGCATATGCAGCACTCCATAATTGATCCAGAGGGGCATACTTCGGATCTCTGAACTTCGTCCGCAACAAAAAGGGCTTCCCAGCCGTGATATCTCTGGCTTGACGAAGCTGCTCCTTCGCCGCTCTAATTTTAGAGCGGGTCTCCTTGGCTGCTACCATAGCTTTCTTCAGGTCCGCCGCTTTCGCTTGGCTTTCCTTTTCGAGAAGCTCATACCGGTCGGCGGCATCCTTAAGCTCAACAGCCATCTTGGCTATTTTATCTTCGCTCTGGCGATGAGCAACCCGTTCGGCTCTTAATTCTTCGACCGCCTTTAGGGCGGCCGCATCACTTCTCCTGGCTTGTTCCTTGGCTCGGGCAAGGTCCGCCTGAAGGGTCTCCACGACGGCAGCTCCATCTGCAATCACAGCATATTATAGATACTAGCATCATGCTCCTCTTAATATCTGTTAACCACCGGAGAATACATACCCTGTGCCTGGTCAAGCCGCTTGTTTACAAGCACGATGTCGGCATCTGCCGCATCAAGTCGTCGCTCCAGTTCGGCAAACTCACAAGTCCGGCCAGCCACCGGACCCTCAGCCGCCTGCACATAAAAGCAGCATGATCATTACCTGGGACTATGATCCTCTGTTTGCCGCCGTTGGGCAGCAACCAGAGTTTCAGGGGCTACTATCTGCATAGGGCACTCCTAGCGTGTGCGGTACCGTCGAAAAATATATATATATTACTTTGCATACCTCAAAGCCTTTTAGCAGGCTCATAAAAGCTTCATGCAACCTACTTTTGGTGGACGAAATCCTCTCAACCACAGTACCCATTAAAGTACGATGCGCCTCTGAGATAGCCGCTTGCTCTAGAAGACCCATCAGTACGTCCGGTTGTGCACCGGACAGTCCCGGACTGTTTCTGTTGCTCTCCTTAGGAGCCGAATCCTCCGGACTTCGGGTGGCCGAAGGGTTACCTTCTGGCCTTGGCGGATCAGGAGAAATCCTCCGCGACGACACCTCAGGGTCATCCGCCTCATGAGGCGGGGAGACAGGTGGAGGCGTTTCTCTCTCCATCATCTCCGGAAGAAGATCCCCCGAAGACGAACTCTGTCGAGAAGGGCTACGATCCGAACTGCAAGACATACATCTCGGTTATTGTCCTCGGAGATGAAGTAGGATATATTTACCAAAAGTACTCTTGTTCACTTACAGCTCGGTGGAGGGCTGACCCCCTTGCAGGCACAGTGCGGTAAGGACGCCCTCCGGAGCAGGGCCCCCTGGCAAAGGTTTCTTCCCTCGTTTGGAAACCCTTGTTTCCAAATCATCAGAGGCGGTCCTTTTCCTTCCTTGGGGAGAGGGAATTTCAGATTCTTCTCCCTGATTATCCTCCTTCGCGGAAACACTAATTCCCCCGGTTTGGATGAGTATTGCGTGAGGCCCGCTTTCGGCTTCTTTATTCCTCCCTTTATCTTCCCCTGATGGCGCTTGATAAGGTGCGAGCTCAAGCATCCTGGCTAGTACAGGATCCGGTGAGCCTTCGGGAAGGGGGGCCGAACACCTCATCATCTTCGCCTTTTTTATCCAGTCCTTGTCCAAGAGCGATTTTTCAGAATGATGTTGTGACAAATTAAAAGACAGCGTGTTCGGTCGCAGAGTTACTTACGTGGGTATCTAGACGATTGTAGTTTAGACCCGCATCCTCGGTTGTGTTTGGACACTTTATTCGTGATCCAAAGAACAACCCATACGTCCCTTCGAGCGCCACGCCGAAGAATTGCTGAATAGTTCACGGTCCTTCCGGGTTGAACTCCCACATACGGAGAGGTCGACGTTGACATGGCAGGACCCGACGAACTAACATGACTTGCATTACCTTGACAAGGCTGACATCTCTGTTGAGGAGATCTCGGATGCGACTCTGCAATGTCGGCACGTCATTAACTGGCCTCCAGTCCAGCCCCTTGTTGACCCATGACGCTAGTTGTGGCGGGGGGCCTGTACGGAAGGCGGAGGCAGCTACCCACTTAGTACTTTAGGGAGCTATGACGTAAAACCACTCCCACTGCCATAGGCCAGACGTCTTCAGGAAGGAACCCTTTGGCCATGGAGCATCGGCGCCTTTGCTTATTATGGCACCTCCGCATTCTGCGTGTCGCCCATCGATCATCTTCGGCTTCACATTGAAGATCTTGAGCCATAAGCTGAAGTGTGGAGTGATGCGGAGGAAGGCCTCACACACGACGATAAACGACGAGATTCGAAGGATGGAATCTGGAGCTAGATCATGGAAATCGAGCCCGTAATAGAACAAAAGCCCTCTAACAAAGGGATTAAGACTAAAGCCTAGCCCTCGGAGGAAGTGGGAAACAAATACGACACTCTCATTGGGTTCGGGAGTAGGGATGACCTGCCCTTGAGCTGGCAGCCTGTGCGAGATTTTGGCGGTCAGATACCTGGCTTCTCTTGGTTTCTTGATGTCCTCCTCTGTGACAGAGGAGGCTATCCACCGGCCTTGAAGGTTGGATCCGGACATGATTGAAGGTCTGAAGCGCTTAGCCGGAGCCTCGGGTGTTGGAATTCGAGGTGGGGGAAGGGAAGGATCGAGCGCGAGAAGAAAAGGACAGGCCTTTGCCCCTTTATAAAGAGGGTGAATATCAAGCGTCCTCCGCGTGGCCGTTTGGAACTTCCCTAAAATCGAGGAGTCATACCAATGGGCACGATTGGGTTACCCGCACCCGTATTGATGAGAATCCCATGATAAGAGGAACACGATCTCTGCTTCGACAAGACGTGCCAATAAAACCGCCTTGCAACACGTGCAGTGGCAGGCTGGGAAAAACGGTTCGTCATGACCGGACCACGGCAGAACATCACGCTATGAAAAGTTGTCAGCAGATTAGATTTGTGGAAATATTATACTCTCTACGGTGGTATGTGGAATTGGTTTTGCAGAGCCGGACACGGTCCTAGTGTTCAAAATCTTCTATGGAGTATTCGGAGGAGGAACCCGCCTTGTAATGCCGAAGACAATCTGCGCGCTGGACTCATCGTCATTGAAGCCTGGTTCAGGGGCTACTGAGGGAGTCCTGGATTAGGGGGTCCTCGGACTGCCGGACTATATACTTTGGCCGGACTATTGGACTATGAAGATACAAGATTGAAGACTTTGTCTCATGTCCGGATGGGACTCTCCTTTGCATGGAACGCAAGCTTGGCAATTCGGATATGTAGATCTCCTCCCTTGTAACCGACTCTGTGTAACCTAGCTCCCTCCGGTGTCTATATAAACCGGAGGGTTTAGTCCGTAGGACAACAACAATCATAACCATGGGCTAGATTCTAGGGTTTAGCCTCTACGATCTCGTGGTAGATCAACTCTTGTAATACTCATATCATCAAGATCAATCAACCAGGAAGTAGGGTATTACCTCCATCGAGAGGGCCCGAACCCGGGTAAACATTGTGTCCCCCGCCTCCTGTTACCATCCGCCTTAGACGTACAGTCCGGGACCCCCTACCCGAGATCCTCCGGTTTTGACACCGACATGCACGCCTCTCGGTCAGCCTGCGCACCGGACGGCGCTCGCACGCCTCCCGTTCAGTCAAGGTCAAGCAGCTGTCCGCACGGCACCTCCTACAGCCATCAAAACCAAGACACATGGCGTCACATGAATGGTTAACAAAATTTTGGATTTACTAGAATTTAAAAACCAGGCATCTCAATGTTTTGCCGGCAATCAACGGTGCCCTGGTGTTTGAAATTCATGCCCATTTCTTGCATGGGACATAAGCATGCACCCAAGGACACAGATTTGATTTTTCAAGCAATTTATATGCACTGGAGCACGTGCATGTAGTTCAAATTTTAATTATGTACATAAAATGAATTGAAATCTCAGTTAATGCACAAAAATGTCAAAACGAACCCCGAAAAATGAAAAAAATCACACAACACTCCTGTTGTTCTATGTTGACACGAGAAAAAAAATTGAAAGCAATAACATGCAATGGATATCATTTCGTCCCCAAAAGTGGGACGTTCCATACCGAAAAACATCATGCTTGTTTTGAGAAGCTCCGGTTTGTGAGAAGCATATAACCAAACGTGCCCCGAATGGGACAAAATTTGTACCACGGCATGTTGATGCCGCTCCATGATAGCATGCCAAGTTTCATGAATTTCAGACGAGTTTTGGATTTACTAGAATTTAAAAACCGGGCATCTCAATGTTTTGCCTGCAATCAACGGTGCCCCAGTGTTTGAAATTCATTCCCATTTCTTGCATGGGACCTAAGCATGCACCCAAGGACACAAATTTGATTTTTCAACCAATTTATATGCACTGGAGCATGTGCTTGTACTTCAAATTTGAATTATGCACATAAAATGCATTGAAAACTCAGTTAATGCATAAAAATGTTCAAACGAACCCCCAAAATTCACACAACACTCCTGTTGTTCTACGTTGACACGAGAAATTTTTTTGAAAGCAATAAGAGGCAATGGATATCATTTCTTCCCCAAAGATGGGACGTTCCCTACCGAAAACTATCATGCTTTTTGGGAGAAGCTCCAGTTTGTGAGAAGCATATACCCAAACCAGCCCCAAATGGACAAAATTTGTACCACGACATGTTGATGCCGCTCCGTGATAGCATGCCAAGTTTCATGAAATTCAGACAAGTTTTTGATTTACTAAAATTTAAAAACAAGGCATCTCAATATTTTACCGACAATTAATTGTGCCCAGTGTTCGAAATTCATTCCCATTTCTTGCATGGGTCCTAAGCATGCACCCGAGGACACAGCTTTGATTTTTCAACCAATTTATATGCACTGGAGCATGTGCATGTAGTTCAAATTTGAATTATGCACATAAATGCATTGAAAACTCAGTTAATGCATAAAAATATCCAAATGAACCCTGAAAAATCACAAAAATTCACACAACACTCCTGTTGTTCTATGTTGACACGAGAAAAAAATTGAAAGCAATAAGAGGCAATGGATGTCGTTTCGTCCCCAAAGGTGGGATGTTCGCTACCGAAAACCATCATGCTTGTTGTGAGAAGCTCTGGTTTGTGAGGAGCATATGCCCAAACCTGCCCCAAATGGGACAAAATTCGTACCACGGCATGTTGATGCCGCTCCATGATAGCATGCCAAGTTTCATGGAATTCAGGCGAGTTTTTGATTTACTACAATTTTAAAACCAGGCATCTCAATGTTTTGCCGGCAATCAACGGTGCCCTGGTGTTTGAAATTCATTCCCATTTCTTGCATGGGACCTAAGCATGCACACAAGGACACATATTTGATTATTCAACCAGTTTATATGCACTGGAGCATGTGCATATGGTTCAAATTTGAATTATGCACATTAATGCATTGAAAACTCAGTTAATGCATAAAAATGTCCAAACGAACCCCGAAAAATCACAAAAATTCGCACCACACTCCTGTTGTTCTATGTTGACACTAATTTTTTTGAAAGCAATAAGAGGCAACGAATATCATTTCGTCCCCAAAGGTGGCACGTTCCCTACCGAAACCATCACGCTTGTTGTGATAAGCTCTGGTCTGTGAGAAGCTTATACCCAAACCTGCCCCAAATGGAACAATATTTGTACCACGGCATGTTGATGCTGCTACATGATAGCATTCCAAGTTTCATGAATTTCAGACGAGTTTTGGATTTACTAGAATTTAAAAACCAGGCATCTCAATGTTTGCGGCCGAGTGACAGTGGCAGGGTGTTTGAAATTCATTCCCATTTCTTGCATGGGACCTAAGCATGCAACCAAGGACACATATTTTATTTTTCAATAAGTTTATATGCACTGGAGCATGTGCATGTAGTTCAAATGTGTATTATGTGCATAAAATGCCTGGAAAACCCAGTTAATGTATAAAAATGTACAAACGAACCCTGAATCATTCCATTTTTTTGACGACACACCTATAGTTGCATGTGCATTGCAGATATAAGTTCTAACAATTCAAACATCATCCTTTGTAGTTGTGACCCCATTATGTAATTCAAATGATCCAGACGATAAATCAAGTAGATCGCACACAGTTTATTATCACCAACCGTGTGAGATGCAGCACAAAATATCTTGGAGCACCGCCGGTATATAGTACGCCCGTGGCTTACGAGAGAAGGTGCGTCGGCTACAGTCCACAGCCGACGTGTCAAGCACACTAGCTCACTCCCCAAATATAATTTCATTGTTCATTCGTCGCCGGTGAAAGATGGGGACGTGGACCCACGCCATGAGGGCAACTTCGGCGGCCCACTATGGCGAGAGCGTGGCCGCAGCCGCCAGGCGCATGCTAAGAAGCTTCGTGAGGGTGACCGCAGCCTGCGTCCGGGTGGCCAAGGCAGCCCAAACGGCCACTGTTGCTTCTCAGGCGACGGCAGCAGCATCTTCCTCGGGGATAGCAACTGGCGAGAGCGGCACAACAGCTGTCCGTTCCGCAGCGGCGGGTTAGCCCTGCTGGAGGCCACCCACTACCATGTCGAGGCCGTCCACGCCTAGCTCGTGGTGGTCACCGCACAAATCGAACGAAGCTTCTTCAACAACTGTAGGCAACCCACGGCCGAAGAGTTGGCAATCGCCGAGAGAGTTCGAGCAGCCGTCCGTTCCTGTGTGGCATACCTTGCCACAACGGAGCCCGCCAGAGCCCAGATGGCGTCCGCCCATGCCCAGCTCGTGGCGGCCTTTTCCAAAGAGATGGCAGACGCGGATGGCGAGATGCTTGCTGAGTATGGTGCGATGGATGCCATGGAGCACCTTCCCAGGAGACCGTCGGGCGCGAGCTGGACAGGGAGGAGGCGGCGAAGATTGATGAGCACCAGCCGTAGTAGTACTCTTTGTTTTGTTTAATTAATGGCATCGGTCTTTAATTTGTTAGTGTAATGTTTAGGTCAGCTAGCTCTGTTTAATTGCTGAACTTGCTCGATTAAGAAGTTAGTCTCCTTTGTGTACCCAAATTATGCAATGACGTGGATGACCACTTTAACCAAGGAAATTCAAACCAAAAATTTTGACGTTCAAACTCAACACAGACTGGTTTAGCTATCTGAATCGTTTGTGATGTTCACATATCGTACATAGTTCTGAATAAGGGACCGTGTCCGATGACACTTTGCGTGTCAGTTTTTTGGCTGAAGCGCTTCCAAATTTTCGGCTTCCGCGGAAATATCTACCTCCCCGCCCCCTCCCCCTTACCAAAAGCCACATTTCCCGTCTTTCCGCCTTCCTTTCCAAGTTGAAACCTTCACTCCTTGCTTGGAGGGCCGCTGCCTCCTCGCCGGTGACCCTCCTTCACGCTCCTCGGCCTCGCCTATCCAGGCAGGTAATCCACACCCAACCCCCATCCTCCTTTCCTTCCACATCCCACATGCCCCTACCGCCGGCGCGAGCGTGACACCTTCCACCAAAATCACCGCCCCTCCACCAAATAAGCGGCGGCCTAAGCCATGGTGCACGCAGGATAGCTAGGACCTCAAGGAGCATTTGGCAGCGGAGAAGCAAATCGCGGCTGCACGCGCGGATGAGGTCGTGATGGCTGCCATTCGTGCCGACCCCCAGATCTTGAAGGAGCACGTTGCCATTTGCTAGCTACGCCGGTTATGCATCCTCGGTTTACCCGTTGCGTCTGCTTCTCCTGCCTTTCCTTCACAAATTCTAGTGAATTGTGCTATCTAATTTTACCATGCACTCTGTTGCTCTAGTGTATATGTTCTATATGTCGTGCAATGTGGTGCTCACTTACTAAATGTCTTGCTAATTAGTTGTCGTCTTCAGTTAACTGTTTGGTTCAATTCTTTAAATGTGATGTTTAATTCTTCAGGCTGCAATTTTGTATTGTCTTCCATGTGAGAAATAAATTGAATTTGTCTTTACAAAATTTTGGGTGCATTCTGTTATTGTATACCATGTGAGGAATAAATTGAATTTGGCTGTAGTAAATACATGAGAAACAAATACAATTGCTACAATTGGCTGTAGTTAACTGTTTGGTTAACTATCTGATCTTCTATTAGGAGTATGTTATATTGTGCAATGTGGTGCTCAGTTAATGTTTGGTTCATTTTTGTGGTGTTTAGTTAACTGCTTGGTTCAATGTTATATTGTGCAATGTGGTGCTCAGTTAATGTTTGGTTCATTTGTTGTGGTGTTTAGTTAACTGCTTGGTTCAATTCTACAATGCGATGTCCAATTGTTGTGGGTAGAATGTTGTATTGTTGTGGATGTGAGGAATAAATCAATTTGGATGCACTTAATACATGAAAAACATATACAAGTGCTATATTTCCTAGTTCTTAATCATGCTAGGTTTGGATAAATGGGTTTTCCCTCTGGCTTGAATTAATCTGATGAATCTGCAATGTGATTATTTTTCATCAACATATTTTTACTGATAGCATGCGAACCCTTACTTAACCTGATGACTAACTACCTTATATGTGTTGCAGGGAAACAATGGGACGCACTGAGGTTTACAATCAAGGTTAGCACGTGCATGGTCCGTTGTCCAATAGCACATTATTGTGGAATTGCAGGAACCATTCTAATATTTAGGTTTTTAACAATTTGGTCTTGCACATGTACGTCCTGCTATCAGAGGTTTTGACCCACTGTTCGACCCTTTTTGCATATGGGGAAATGAGTTGTCCATGAATATCAGTCAAGTCAAGAAACTTAGAAAGATTGTTAGGATAAAGAAATTAGCGACAAAAAACAACAAGTTCTTTGTCTGCACAATGAAGAAGACATCAGTTCACTACAGGACGGTACAAACTATTATACCTTGCCTTGTTTTTATTCGTTTGCCTCATTTCCAATATAGAGAAGATATTTATGCACATCCTTGTTTTCAGGCCTTTCCAAAGTAGTTCACTGATGATTACCTCTCAGACCACCTATATGGTCAAGAGGCGAGGAAGGTATTCATACAACACCCACGGTTCAATATTGAAGTGTTCCTGAAGAGGACGAAGGACGACGGTCAATCATCCACAGGCTCTGGCCTAAAGTTACAAAGACCTTCAACATCAACGAAGGCTCAATATTCGCCTTCTGCTTCAGCAGTTTTCCAGATGACATACATCTATCTATGTACCGTCTATGATGCTAATTTCGAAAGGTTATAGATGTTGCATGTGACACTTGGTCCTGGTGTAGTTTTGTAATGGGGTAGCTGAGTGCTGAAGCTATATGATGTTGTACTCTGATGTATTTCAATTATGAAAATGAAATATATTGTGTGCTTAATATGAACTATCAATTAGATTAATAAATGGATTATGAATAATTGGATAATTAGCCTGCTAGTGGTGAATTAGCCAGCTAATTGGGTTTTGCTATTGCAAAAGGTTGTTAAAAAAATACTGTGGGTGATGACCTCAGGCAACGCACACAGTTTTTAGGAATAAACCGTGTTGGATCAATGAACAATCACACATGACTTTCTCTTGAAAACTGTTTGCGTTACGCCACCTTGCACAAACATTTACCACATGAAAACTGTGTGTGATGGACAGCCTTTGCCACACAGTTTCTTCCACGGCCCGTGTGTGATATATTCAATAATGCAAGTGATTTAACGGGAAAAATTGTGTGTGATGTACCCATGAACGGAAACGTTTTCCTTCGAGCGACTATGTGGGGTGTACATACGAATGGAAACATTTAGCGGGGACTGACTGTGTGGGATGTACTTGTGACCGAAAACAATTTCGCCGTATAATTGTATTTTTTAGCTCTACTGTACGTATTTTCGTATTTGAGCACTCGCCGGTCGCACACGACCTCATTTTGCCGAACGTGTGTGCCAGGAGGGCATATCCCCGATGGTTTCTGGGTCGTGTGGGAAGGACCCCCCTATCGCCCACACTCACTTGGCGACGGTTCCAGATGCCATCGCGGAAAGGGGTTTTAAACTGTTTGTTTAGGAGCTCTCTGTACTAGTGTGGTGTCCATATGACAATACGATAAGTTTCATGAACTTCAAATAAGTTTTGGATGTATTAGTATTTAAAAATCAAGATTTGTTGCACGGGGAGTAAACATGCACCCAGTGAGACACAAGTGTTTTTGCAATCCATTTAGGTGCACTTTCACGTGTGCATGTAGCTCAAATTTGAGTTTTGCACATTATACCCATAGAAAATCAATCAATCAATGTACCAAAACGTCTTAATGATCTCTGTGATTTTTTTGAAATTAAAACGTCCCTCCTTTGGTAACATGTATGTTCACCACGGGATAATTAATTTAACATGCATCGTAGTTGCGGTGGATTCGTGGTGTGTGGGTGTGTGCGTCTAGGGGTGGCGGGTGGCTCGCAGTACACTACGAGTTGTGAGCCACCGTGCGGGTTGGCCGTTTTATTAGGCAGGCTGGTACCACATCAGAGTCGCGAAATCGTTATTTAAAACATTAAACAACCCTTTCATACATAAATGTTTTGGCCACATGTAGTCGATGGTTGTCCTACATGACACTCGATACTCGCAGGTGACGCTTTCCGTGGGCCCGCGAGGTCGTCGTCCATCACTTTGACGAACAGCCAACAGTGAGGTTAATTTGACCAGCAAGGTAGAATCTTTTTTGTTTGTGTTATGGTGGTATATAGTACGCGTCGAAGAGGTGGGAGGGGGCTAGCATATATACTATACGTATGCGTCCGTGAACAAGTACACCTCACTTAGTGTCCGGACTTTTTGGTTACCGAGGCACGTGCCACATTAAGATTTTGAAATTGGTTATTCAAACATCACACAAGACCTTTTTGGGCCACATGCATATATATCCTAGCTAGGACACTCACGTGTGTCGCTTCCATCTGTGGGCCCACGAGGCCAT
The DNA here is from genome assembly GCF_018294505.1 of Triticum aestivum. Taxonomy (NCBI): domain Eukaryota; kingdom Viridiplantae; phylum Streptophyta; class Magnoliopsida; order Poales; family Poaceae; genus Triticum; species Triticum aestivum. Next base: position 411,805,132 of record NC_057805.1, on the reverse strand, counting down.
CATTGATGCATGCATGCATGCATCACTTTGACCTACATGGGGAGAGGTTAATTAATTTCACCATCGATGAGGATTCTTTTGGGTTGTACATATATCACGGCAGGTGCATATAGTATGCGGTGAAGAGGGGGGAAGGGGACCATCATATGTAGTACGCTTGATATGAACCTCGCTCTGTGTGGGTGCATGGTTTATGGCTTTTGAGGCACGTGGCACACCAAAGTTGTGCATTCTGGGTATCCAACATATATATGTTTGGCCCACATGCAAAGCGGTGGTGGTTGTCCTCTCGCACCCACTTAAGAGGTTATCAGCTATATCGATGCTTTCCATTTGTGGGCCCGCTTGGTCCATCACTTCTTTTTGCCTGACAATAAGAGAGGTTAATTTGACATAGGAGGGGATTATTATTTTTGCTCTGGGATGACATGCATGATACACTTTGGGCACACACACATGCATGTGTACGCATGAATCCCTCCCATCGAGTCGAAGTGGCTAGTACAATGACACCATCATGAACCGATATCGCTCTGTGTGGGGAGCTAGTGTATGATTTTTGGCACACGCGCCAGATCAATGTTGTGTATTCAAACATGCATGCATGCATCACTTCCATACATATGCATGTAGTGATTCCCTCCGAACGATACACTCCCTCGCGTGGTTATCGGTGACAAGCCGATATATCCGTGGGCCCACGTGGACATCCATGATCACCTTGACCAACGACGAGATAGGTTACCATGGTGGATTCTTCATTTGGTTCGTGTAATCGTAGTATAGGTCATGGTGAGATTCAAACCTAATTAAGTTTGAGCGCATATACTATGCATGCATGGATGCATATATGAATCCCCGTCGTTGGCTTGAAGTGTGGTGTAACATACATATGCATCGTCAACCTAACCCTCACTCAGTGGGGGAATTTATAGTTCGAAATCACGATGCCACATCAAAGTTATTCATTGTTACTCAAAAACACACCTCTCCATACATATGTTTGGGCCACACGCATGCAGTGGTTGTCTCCGTGGACTAGCTACTTGCGTGATTATTAGCGAGCTAGCCCATCTCCGGGGTCGCATGGACGGCCATCACTTTGACCAACAACAAGAGAGAGGTTGTACGACTAAGGTGGATTATTCTTGGTCCGTTTTACGATCCATCTTGGTGAGATATATGCCTCTCTGGCCCGCCGACTGAGAGTGTGTGTTTGTGGGGGG